>NW_027437931.1:0-68830 GCF_965140245.1 Athene noctua | reverse complement strand
CGTGTACGTTTGCACTTCCCCGCCACAGGGAAGCTGCTAGCCGGGAATTCTCTGCCTGGTTGGAACGCTACGCAGGGCAAAAGCGGTTCTCGTCCTCCGTGCTTGCTTTTTCTCAGAAAGAGCCGTGGTGTACGTTTTCGCGGAAAACGCGTTTTCGGCCGAAAACGTGTACGTTTGCACTTCCCCGCCACAGGGAAGCTGCTAGCCGGGAATTCTCTGCCTGGTTCTACCCGCTGCCCGGAACGCTACGCAGGGCAAAAGCGGTTCTCGTCCTCCGTGCTTGCTTTTTCTCAGAAAGAGCCGTGGTGTGCGTTTTCGCCGGAAAACGCGTTTTCGGCCGAAAACGTGTACGTTTGCACTTCCCCGCCACAGGGAAGCTGCTAGCCGGGAATTCTCTGCCTGGTTCTACCCGCTGCCCGGAACGCTACGCAGGGCAAAAGCGGTTCTCGTCCTCCGTGCTTGCTTTTTCTCAGAAAGAGCCGTGGTGTGCGATTTCGCCGGAAAACGCGTTTTCGGCCGAAAACGTGTACGTTTGCACTTCCCCGCCACAGGGAAGCTGCTAGCCGGGAATTCTCTGCCTGGTTCTACCCGCTGCCCGGAACGCTACGCAGGGCAAAAGCGGTTCTCGTCCTCCGTGCTTGCTTTTTCTCAGAAAGAGCCGTGGTGTGCGTTTTCGCCGGAAAACGCGTTTTCGGCCGAAAACGTCTACGTTTGCACTTCCCCGCCACAGGGAAGCTGCTAGCCGGGAATTCTCTGCCTGGTTCTACCCGCTGCCCGGAACGCTACGCAGGGCAAAAGCGGTTCTCGTCCTCCGCGCTTGCTTTTTCTCAGAAAGAGCCGTGGTGTGCGTTTTCGCCGGAAAACGCGTTTTCGGCCGAAAACGTGTACGTTTGCACTTCCCCGCCACAGGGAAGCTGCTAGCCGGGAATTCTCTGCCTGGTTCTACCCGCTGCCCGGAACGCTACGCAGGGCAAAAGCGGTTCTCGTCCTCCGCGCTTGCTTTTTCTCAGAAAGAGCCGTGGTGTGCGATTTCGCCGGAAAACGCGTTTTCGGCCGAAAACGTGTACGTTTGCACTTCCCCGCCACAGGGAAGCTGCTAGCCGGGAATTCTCTGCCTGGTTCTACCCGCTGCCCGGAACGCTACGCAGGGCAAAAGCGGTTCTCGTCCTCCGTGCTTGCTTTTTCTCAGAAAGAGCCGTGGTGTGCGTTTTCGCCGGAAAACGCGTTTTCGGCCGAAAACGTGTACGTTTGCACTTCCCCGCCACAGGGAAGCTGCTAGCCGGGAATTCTCTGCCTGGTTCTACCCGCTGCCCGGAACGCTACGCAGGGCAAAAGCGGTTCTCGTCCTCCGTGCTTGCTTTTTCTCAGAAAGAGCCGTGGTGTGCGTTTTCGCCGGAAAACGCGTTTTCGGCCGAAAAACGTGTACGTTTGCACTTCCCCGCCACAGGGAAGCTGCTAGCCGGGAATTCTCTGCCTGGTTCTACCCGCTGCCCGGAACGCTACGCAGGGCAAAAGCGGTTCTCGTCCTCCGCGCTTGCTTTTTCTCAGAAAGAGCCGTGGTGTGCGTTTTCGCCGGAAAACGCGTTTTCGGCCGAAAACGTGTACGTTTGCACTTCCCCGCCACAGGGAAGCTGCTAGCCGGGAATTCTCTGCCTGGTTCTACCCGCTGCCCGGAACGCTACGCAGGGCAAAAGCGGTTCTCGTCCTCCGTGCTTGCTTTTTCTCAGAAAGAGCCGTGGTGTGCGTTTTCGCCGGAAAACGCGTTTTCGGCCGAAAACGTGTACGTTTGCACTTCCCCGCCACAGGGAAGCTGCTAGCCGGGAATTCTCTGCCTGGTTCTACCCGCTGCCCGGAACGCTACGCAGGGCAAAAGCGGTTCTCGTCCTCCGTGCTTGCTTTTTCTCAGAAAGAGCCGTGGTGTGCGATTTCGCCGGAAAACGCGTTTTCGGCCGAAAACGTGTACGTTTGCACTTCCCCGCCACAGGGAAGCTGCTAGCCGGGAATTCTCTGCCTGGTTCTACCCGCTGCCCGGAACGCTACGCAGGGCAAAAGCGGTTCTCGTCCTCCGTGCTTGCTTTTTCTCAGAAAGAGCCGTGGTGTGCGATTTCGCAGGAAAACTCGTTTTCGGCCGAAAACGTGTACGTTTGCACTTCCCCGCCACAGGGAAGCTGCTAGCCGGGAATTCTCTGCCTGGTTCTACCCGCTGCCCGGAACGCTACGCAGGGCAAAAGCGGTTCTCGTCCTCCGTGCTTGCTTTTTCTCAGAAAGAGCCGTGGTTTGCGTTTTCGCCGGAAAACGCGTTTTCGGCCGAAAACGTGTACGTTTGCACTTCCCCGCCACAGGGAAGCTGCTAGCCGGGAATTCTCTGCCTGGTTCTACCCGCTGCCCGGAACGCTACGCAGGGCAAAAGCGGTTCTCGTCCTCCGCGCTTGCTTTTTCTCAGAAAGAGCCGTGGTGTGCGTTTTCGCCGGAAAACGCGTTTTCGGCCGAAAACGTGTACGTTTGCACTTCCCCGCCACAGGGAAGCTGCTAGCCGGGAATTCTCTGCCTGGTTCTACCCGCTGCCCGGAACGCTACGCAGGGCAAAAGCGGTTCTCGTCCTCCGTGCTTGCTTTTTCTCAGAAAGAGCCGTGGTGTGCGATTTCGCCGGAAAACGCGTTTTCGGCCGAAAACGTGTACGTTTGCACTTCCCCGCCACAGGGAAGCTGCTAGCCGGGAATTCTCTGCCTGGTTCTACCCGCTGCCCGGAACGCTACGCAGGGCAAAAGCGGTTCTCGTCCTCCGTGCTTGCTTTTTCTCAGAAAGAGCCGTGGTGTGCGTTTTCGCCGGAAAACGCGTTTTCGGCCGAAAACGTGTACGTTTGCACTTCCCCGCCACAGGGAAGCTGCTAGCCGGGAATTCTCTGCCTGGTTCTACCCGCTGCCCGGAACGCTACGCAGGGCAAAAGCGGTTCTCGTCCTCCGTGCTTGCTTTTTCTCAGAAAGAGCCGTGGTGTGCGATTTCGCCGGAAAACTCGTTTTCGGCCGAAAACGTGTACGTTTGCACTTCCCCGCCACAGGGAAGCTGCTAGCCGGGAATTCTCTGCCTGGTTCTACCCGCTGCCCGGAACGCTACGCAGGGCAACCGGGAATTCTCTGCCTGGTTCTACCCGCTGCCCGGAACGCTACGCAGGGCAAAAGCGGTTCTCGTCCTCCGTGCTTGCTTTTTCTCAGAAAGAGCCGTGGTTTTTCACGCCAGGGAAGCTGCTAGCCGGGAATTCTCTGCCTGGTTCTACCCGCTGCCCGGAACGCTACGCAGGGCAAAAGCGGTTCTCGTCCTCCGTGCTTGCTTTTTCTCAGAAAGAGCCGTGGTGTGCTTTTTCGCCGGAAAACGCGTTTTCGGCCGAAAACGTGTACGTTTGCACTTCAACGCCACAGGGAAGCTGCTAGCCGGGAATTCTCTGCCTGGTTCTACCCGCTGCCCGGAACGCTACGCAGGGCAAAAGCGGTTCTCGTCCTCCGTGCTTGCTTTTTCTCAGAAAGAGCCGTGGTGTGCGTTTTCGCCGGAAAACGCGTTTTCGGCCGAAAACGTGTACGTTTGCACTTCCCCGCCACAGGGAAGCTGCTAGCCGGGAATTCTCTGCCTGGTTCTACCCGCTGCCCGGAACGCTACGCAGGGCAAAAGCGGTTCTCGTCCTCCGTGCTTGCTTTTTCTCAGAAAGAGCCGTGGTGTGCGTTTTCGCCGGAAAACGCGTTTTCGGCCGAAAACGTGTACGTTTGCACTTCCCCGCCACAGGGAAGCTGCTAGCCGGGAATTCTCTGCCTGGTTCTACCCGCTGCCCGGAACGCTACGCAGGGCAAAAGCGGTTCTCGTCCTCCGCGCTTGCTTTTTCTCAGAAAGAGCCGTGGTGTGCGTTTTCGCCGGAAAACGCGTTTTCGGCCGAAAACGTGTACGTTTGCACTTCCCCGCCACAGGGAAGCTGCTAGCCGGGAATTCTCTGCCTGGTTCTACCCGCTGCCCGGAACGCTACGCAGGGCAAAAGCGGTTCTCGTCCTCCGTGCTTGCTTTTTCTCAGAAAGAGCCGTGGTGTGCGATTTCGCCGGAAAACGCGTTTTCGGCCGAAAACGTGTACGTTTGCACTTCCCCGCCACAGGGAAGCTGCTAGCCGGGAATTCTCTGCCTGGTTCTACCCGCTGCCCGGAACGCTACGCAGGGCAAAAGCGGTTCTCGTCCTCCGTGCTTGCTTTTTCTCAGAAAGAGCCGTGGTGTGCGATTTCGCCGGAAAACTCGTTTTCGGTCGAAAACGTGTACGTTTGCACTTCCCCGCCACAGGGAAGCTGCTAGCCGGGAATTCTCTGCCTGGTTCTACCCGCTGCCCGGAACGCTACGCAGGGCAAAAGCGGTTCTCGTCCTCCGTGCTTGCTTTTTCTCAGAAAGAGCCGTGGTTTGCGTTTTCGCCGGAAAACGCGTTTTCGGCCGAAAACGTGTACGTTTGCACTTCCCCGCCACAGGGAAGCTGCTAGCCGGGAATTCTCTGCCTGGTTCTACCCGCTGCCCGGAACGCTACGCAGGGCAAAAGCGGTTCTCGTCCTCCGCGCTTGCTTTTTCTCAGAAAGAGCCGTGGTGTGCGTTTTCGCCGGAAAACGCGTTTTCGGCCGAAAACGTGTACGTTTGCACTTCCCCGCCACAGGGAAGCTGCTAGCCGGGAATTCTCTGCCTGGTTCTACCCGCTGCCCGGAACGCTACGCAGGGCAAAAGCGGTTCTCGTCCTCCGCGCTTGCTTTTTCTCAGAAAGAGCCGTGGTGTGCGTTTTCGCCCGAAAACGCGTTTTCGGCCGAAAACGTGTACGTTTGCACTTCCCCGCCACAGGGAAGCTGCTAGCCGGGAATTCTCTGCCTGGTTCTACCCGCTGCCCGGAACGCTACGCAGGGCAAAAGCGGTTCTCGTCCTCCGTGCTTGCTTTTTCTCAGAAAGAGCCGTGGTTTGCGTTTTCGCCGGAAAACGCGTTTTCGGCCGAAAACGTCTACGTTTGCACTTCCCCGCCACAGGGAAGCTGCTAGCCGGGAATTCTCTGCCTGGTTCTACCCGCTGCCCGGAACGCTACGCAGGGCAAAAGCGGTTCTCGTCCTCCGTGCTTGCTTTTTCTCAGAAAGAGCCGTGGTGTGCGTTTTCGCCGGAAAACGCGTTTTCGGCCGAAAACGTGTACGTTTGCACTTCAACGCCACAGGGAAGCTGCTAGCCGGGAATTCTCTGCCTGGTTCTACCCGCTGCCCGGAACGCTACGCAGGGCAAAAGCGGTTCTCGTCCTCCGTGCTTGCTTTTTCTCAGAAAGAGCCGTGGTGTGCGTTTTCGCCGGAAAACGCGTTTTCGGCCGAAAACGTGTACGTTTGCACTTCCCCGCCACAGGGAAGCTGCTAGCCGGGAATTCTCTGCCTGGTTCTACCCGCTGCCCGGAACGCTACGCAGGGCAAAAGCGGTTCTCGTCCTCCGCGCTTGCTTTTTCTCAGAAAGAGCCGTGGTGTGCTTTTTCGCCGGAAAACGCGTTTTCGGCCGAAAACGTGTACGTTTGCACTTCCCCGCCACAGGGAAGCTGCTAGCCGGGAATTCTCTGCCTGGTTCTACCCGCTGCCCGGAACGCTACGCAGGGCAAAAGCGGTTCTCGTCCTCCGTGCTTGCTTTTTCTCAGAAAGAGCCGTGGTGTGCGTTTTCGCCGGAAAACGCGTTTTCGGCCGAAAACGTGTACGTTTGCACTTCCCCGCCACAGGGAAGCTGCTAGCCGGGAATTCTCTGCCTGGTTCTACCCGCTGCCCGGAACGCTACGCAGGGCAAAAGCGGTTCTCGTCCTCCGTGCTTGCTTTTTCTCAGAAAGAGCCGTGGTGTGCGCTTTCGCCGGAAAACGCGTTTTCGGCCGAAAACGTGTACGTTTGCACTTCCCCGCCACAGGGAAGCTGCTAGCCGGGAATTCTCTGCCTGGTTCTACCCGCTGCCCGGAACGCTACGCAGGGCAAAAGCGGTTCTCGTCCTCCGCGCTTGCTTTTTCTCAGAAAGAGCCGTGGTGTGCGTTTTCGCCGGAAAACGCGTTTTCGGCCGAAAACGTGTACGTTTGCACTTCCCCGCCACAGGGAAGCTGCTAGCCGGGAATTCTCTGCCTGGTTCTACCCGCTGCCCGGAACGCTACGCAGGGCAAAAGCGGTTCTCGTCCTCCGTGCTTGCTTTTTCTCAGAAAGAGCCGTGGTGTGCGTTTTCGCCGCAAAACACGTTTTCGGCCGAAAACGTGTACGTTTGCACTTCCCCGCCACAGGGAAGCTGCTAGCCGGGAATTCTCTGCCTGTTTCTACTCGCTGCCCGGAACGCTACGCAGGGCAAAAGCGGTTCTCGTCCTCCGTGCTTGCTTTTTCTCAGAAAGAGCCGTGGTGTGCGTTTTCGCCGGAAAACGCGTTTTCGGCCGAAAACGTGTACGTTTGCACTTCCCCGCCACAGGGAAGCTGCTAGCCGGGAATTCTCTGCCTGGTTCTACCCGCTGCCCGGAACGCTACGCAGGGCAAAAGCGGTTCTCGTCCTCCGTGCTTGCTTTTTCTCAGAAAGAGCCGTGGTGTGCGTTTTCGCCGGAAAACGCGTTTTCGGCCGAAAACGTGTACGTTTGCACTTCCCCGCCACAGGGAAGCTGCTAGCCGGGAATTCTCTGCCTGGTTCTACCCGCTGCCCGGAACGCTACGCAGGGCAAAAGCGGTTCTCGTCCTCCGTGCTTGCTTTTTCTCAGAAAGAGCCGTGGTGTGCGTTTTCGCCGGAAAACGCGTTTTCGGCCGAAAACGTGTACGTTTGCACTTCCCCGCCACAGGGAAGCTGCTAGCCGGGAATTCTCTGCCTGGTTCTACCCGCTGCCCGGAACGCTACGCAGGGCAAAAGCGGTTCTCGTCCTCCGTGCTTGCTTTTTCTCAGAAAGAGCCGTGGTGTGCGTTTTCGCCGGAAAACGCGTTTTCGGCCGAAAACGTGTACGTTTGCACTTCCCCGCCACAGGGAAGCTGCTAGCCGGGAATTCTCTGCCTGGTTCTACCCGCTGCCCGGAACGCTACGCAGGGCAAAAGCGGTTCTCGTCCTCCGCGCTTGCTTTTTCTCAGAAAGAGCCGTGGTGTGCGTTTTCGCCGGAAAACGCGTTTTCGGCCGAAAACGTGTACGTTTGCACTTCCCCGCCACAGGGAAGCTGCTAGCCGGGAATTCTCTGCCTGGTTCTACCCGCTGCCCGGAACGCTACGCAGGGCAAAAGCGGTTCTCGTCCTCCGTGCTTGCTTTTTCTCAGAAAGAGCCGTGGTGTGCGATTTCGCCGGAAAACGCGTTTTCGGCCGAAAACGTGTACGTTTGCACTTCCCCGCCACAGGGAAGCTGCTAGCCGGGAATTCTCTGCCTGGTTCTACCCGCTGCCCGGAACGCTACGCAGGGCAAAAGCGGTTCTCGTCCTCCGTGCTTGCTTTTTCTCAGAAAGAGCCGTGGTGTGCGATTTCGCCGGAAAACTCGTTTTCGGTCGAAAACGTGTACGTTTGCACTTCCCCGCCACAGGGAAGCTGCTAGCCGGGAATTCTCTGCCTGGTTCTACCCGCTGCCCGGAACGCTACGCAGGGCAAAAGCGGTTCTCGTCCTCCGTGCTTGCTTTTTCTCAGAAAGAGCCGTGGTTTGCGTTTTCGCCGGAAAACGCGTTTTCGGCCGAAAACGTGTACGTTTGCACTTCCCCGCCACAGGGAAGCTGCTAGCCGGGAATTCTCTGCCTGGTTCTACCCGCTGCCCGGAACGCTACGCAGGGCAAAAGCGGTTCTCGTCCTCCGCGCTTGCTTTTTCTCAGAAAGAGCCGTGGTGTGCGTTTTCGCCGGAAAACGCGTTTTCGGCCGAAAACGTGTACGTTTGCACTTCCCCGCCACAGGGAAGCTGCTAGCCGGGAATTCTCTGCCTGGTTCTACCCGCTGCCCGGAACGCTACGCAGGGCAAAAGCGGTTCTCGTCCTCCGCGCTTGCTTTTTCTCAGAAAGAGCCGTGGTGTGCGTTTTCGCCCGAAAACGCGTTTTCGGCCGAAAACGTGTACGTTTGCACTTCCCCGCCACAGGGAAGCTGCTAGCCGGGAATTCTCTGCCTGGTTCTACCCGCTGCCCGGAACGCTACGCAGGGCAAAAGCGGTTCTCGTCCTCCGTGCTTGCTTTTTCTCAGAAAGAGCCGTGGTTTGCGTTTTCGCCGGAAAACGCGTTTTCGGCCGAAAACGTCTACGTTTGCACTTCCCCGCCACAGGGAAGCTGCTAGCCGGGAATTCTCTGCCTGGTTCTACCCGCTGCCCGGAACGCTACGCAGGGCAAAAGCGGTTCTCGTCCTCCGTGCTTGCTTTTTCTCAGAAAGAGCCGTGGTGTGCGTTTTCGCCGGAAAACGCGTTTTCGGCCGAAAACGTGTACGTTTGCACTTCAACGCCACAGGGAAGCTGCTAGCCGGGAATTCTCTGCCTGGTTCTACCCGCTGCCCGGAACGCTACGCAGGGCAAAAGCGGTTCTCGTCCTCCGTGCTTGCTTTTTCTCAGAAAGAGCCGTGGTGTGCGTTTTCGCCGGAAAACGCGTTTTCGGCCGAAAACGTGTACGTTTGCACTTCCCCGCCACAGGGAAGCTGCTAGCCGGGAATTCTCTGCCTGGTTCTACCCGCTGCCCGGAACGCTACGCAGGGCAAAAGCGGTTCTCGTCCTCCGCGCTTGCTTTTTCTCAGAAAGAGCCGTGGTGTGCTTTTTCGCCGGAAAACGCGTTTTCGGCCGAAAACGTGTACGTTTGCACTTCCCCGCCACAGGGAAGCTGCTAGCCGGGAATTCTCTGCCTGGTTCTACCCGCTGCCCGGAACGCTACGCAGGGCAAAAGCGGTTCTCGTCCTCCGTGCTTGCTTTTTCTCAGAAAGAGCCGTGGTGTGCGTTTTCGCCGGAAAACGCGTTTTCGGCCGAAAACGTGTACGTTTGCACTTCCCCGCCACAGGGAAGCTGCTAGCCGGGAATTCTCTGCCTGGTTCTACCCGCTGCCCGGAACGCTACGCAGGGCAAAAGCGGTTCTCGTCCTCCGTGCTTGCTTTTTCTCAGAAAGAGCCGTGGTGTGCGCTTTCGCCGGAAAACGCGTTTTCGGCCGAAAACGTGTACGTTTGCACTTCCCCGCCACAGGGAAGCTGCTAGCCGGGAATTCTCTGCCTGGTTCTACCCGCTGCCCGGAACGCTACGCAGGGCAAAAGCGGTTCTCGTCCTCCGCGCTTGCTTTTTCTCAGAAAGAGCCGTGGTGTGCGTTTTCGCCGGAAAACGCGTTTTCGGCCGAAAACGTGTACGTTTGCACTTCCCCGCCACAGGGAAGCTGCTAGCCGGGAATTCTCTGCCTGGTTCTACCCGCTGCCCGGAACGCTACGCAGGGCAAAAGCGGTTCTCGTCCTCCGTGCTTGCTTTTTCTCAGAAAGAGCCGTGGTGTGCGTTTTCGCCGCAAAACACGTTTTCGGCCGAAAACGTGTACGTTTGCACTTCCCCGCCACAGGGAAGCTGCTAGCCGGGAATTCTCTGCCTGTTTCTACTCGCTGCCCGGAACGCTACGCAGGGCAAAAGCGGTTCTCGTCCTCCGTGCTTGCTTTTTCTCAGAAAGAGCCGTGGTGTGCGATTTCGCCGGAAAACGCGTTTTCGGCCGAAAACGTGTACGTTTGCACTTCCCCGCCACAGGGAAGCTGCTAGCCGGGAATTCTCTGCCTGGTTCTACCCGCTGCCCGGAACGCTACGCAGGGCAAAAGCGGTTCTCGTCCTCCGTGCTTGCTTTTTCTCAGAAAGAGCCGTGGTGTGCGTTTTCGCCGGAAAACGCGTTTTCGGCCGAAAACGTGTACGTTTGCACTTCCCCGCCACAGGGAAGCTGCTAGCCGGGAATTCTCTGCCTGTTTCTACTCGCTGCCCGGAACGCTACGCAGGGCAAAAGCGGTTCTCGTCCTCCGTGCTTGCTTTTTCTCAGAAAGAGCCGTGGTGTGCGTTTTCGCCGGAAAACGCGTTTTCGGCCGAAAACGTGTACGTTTGCACTTCCCCGCCACAGGGAAGCTGCTAGCCGGGAATTCTCTACCTGGTTCTACCCGCTGCCCGGAACGCTACGCAGGGCAAAAGCGGTTCTCGTCCTCCGTGCTTGCTTTTTCTCAGAAAGAGCCGTGGTGTGCGTTTTCGCCGGAAAACGCGTTTTCGGCCGAAAACGTGTACGTTTGCACTTCCCCGCCACAGGGAAGCTGCTAGCCGGGAATTCTCTGCCTGGTTCTACCCGCTGCCCGGAACGCTACGCAGGGCAAAAGCGGTTCTCGTCCTCCGTGCTTGCTTTTTCTCAGAAAGAGCCGTGGTGTGCCTTTTGGCCGGAAAAAGGCGTTTTCGGCCGAAAACGTGTACGTTTGCACTTCCCCGCCACAGGGAAGCTGCTAGCCGGGAATTCTCTGCCTGGTTCTACCCGCTGCCCGGAACGCTACGCAGGGCAAAAGCGGTTCTCGTCCTCCGTGCTTGCTTTTTCTCAGAAAGAGCCGTGGTGTGCGTTTTCGCCGGAAAACGCATTTTCGGCCGAAAACGTGTACGTTTGCACTTCCCCGCCACAGGGAAGCTGCTAGCCGGGAATTCTCTGCCTGTTTCTACTCGCTGCCCGGAACGCTACGCAGGGCAAAAGCGGTTCTCGTCCTCCGTGCTTGCTTTTTCTCAGAAAGAGCCGTGGTGTGCGTTTTCGCCGGAAAACGCGTTTTCGGCCGAAAACGTGTACGTTTGCACTTCCCCGCCACAGGGAAGCTGCTAGCCGGGAATTCTCTGCCTGGTTCTACCCGCTGCCCGGAACGCTACGCAGGGCAAAAGCGGTTCTCGTCCTCCGTGCTTGCTTTTTCTCAGAAAGAGCCGTGGTGTGCGTTTTCGCCGGAAAACGCGTTTTCGGCCGAAAACGTGTACGTTTGCACTTCCCCGCCACAGGGAAGCTGCTAGCCGGGAATTCTCTGCCTGGTTCTACCCGCTGCCCGGAACGCTACGCAGGGCAAAAGCGGTTCTCGTCCTCCGTGCTTGCTTTTTCTCAGAAAGAGCCGTGGTGTGCGTTTTCGCCGGAAAACGCGTTTTCGGCCGAAAACGTGTACGTTTGCACTTCCCCGCCACAGGGAAGCTGCTAGCCGGGAATTCTCTGCCTGTTTCTACTCGCTGCCCGGAACGCTACGCAGGGCAAAAGCGGTTCTCGTCCTCCGTGCTTGCTTTTTCTCAGAAAGAGCCGTGGTGTGCGTTTTCGCCGGAAAACGCGTTTTCGGCCGAAAACGTGTACGTTTGCACTTCCCCGCCACAGGGAAGCTGCTAGCCGGGAATTCTCTGCCTGGTTCTACCCGCTGCCCGGAACGCTACGCAGGGCAAAAGCGGTTCTCGTCCTCCGTGCTTGCTTTTTCTCAGAAAGAGCCGTGGTGTGCCTTTTGGCCGGAAAAAGGCGTTTTCGGCCGAAAACGTGTACGTTTGCACTTCCCCGCCACAGGGAAGCTGCTAGCCGGGAATTCTCTGCCTGGTTCTACCCGCTGCCCGGAACGCTACGCAGGGCAAAAGCGGTTCTCGTCCTCCGTGCTTGCTTTTTCTCAGAAAGAGCCGTGGTCTGCGTTTTCGCCGGAAAACGCATTTTCGGCCGAAAACGTGTACGTTTGCACTTCCCCGCCACAGGGAAGCTGCTAGCCGGGAATTCTCTGCCTGGTTCTACCCGCTGCCCGGAACGCTACGCAGGGCAAAAGCGGTTCTCGTCCTCCGTGCTTGCTTTTTCTCAGAAAGAGCCGTGGTGTGCGTTTTCGCCGGAAAACGCGTTTTCGGCCGAAAACGTGTACGTTTGCACTTCCCCGCCACAGGGAAGCTGCTAGCCGGGAATTCTCTGCCTGGTTCTACCCGCTGCCCGGAACGCTACGCAGGGCAAAAGCGGTTCTCGTCCTCCGTGCTTGCTTTTTCTCAGAAAGAGCCGTGGTGTGCGTTTTCGCCGGAAAACGCGTTTTCGGCCGAAAACGTGTACGTTTGCACTTCCCCGCCACAGGGAAGCTGCTAGCCGGGAATTCTCTGCCTGGTTCTACCCGCTGCCCGGAACGCTACGCAGGGCAAAAGCGGTTCTCGTCCTCCGTGCTTGCTTTTTCTCAGAAAGAGCCGTGGTGTGCGTTTTCGCCGGAAAACGCGTTTTCGGCCGAAAACGTGTACGTTTGCACTTCCCCGCCACAGGGAAGCTGCTAGCCGGGAATTCTCTGCCTGGTTCTACCCGCTGCCCGGAACGCTACGCAGGGCAAAAGCGGTTCTCGTCCTCCGCGCTTGCTTTTTCTCAGAAAGAGCCGTGGTGTGCGTTTTCGCCGGAAAACGCGTTTTCGGCCGAAAACGTGTACGTTTGCACTTCCCCGCCACAGGGAAGCTGCTAGCCGGGAATTCTCTGCCTGGTTCTACTCGCTGCCCGGAACGCTACGCAGGGCAAAAGCGGTTCTCGTCCTCCGTGCTTGCTTTTTCTCAGAAAGAGCCGTGGTGTGCCTTTTCGCCGGAAAACGCGTTTTCGGCCGAAAACGTGTACGTTTGCACTTCCCCGCCACAGGGAAGCTGCTAGCCGGGAATTCTCTGCCTGGTTCTACCCGCTGCCCGGAACGCTACGCAGGGCAAAAGCGGTTCTCGTCCTCCGTGCTTGCTTTTTCTCAGAAAGAGCCGTGGTGTGCGTTTTCGCCGGAAAACGCGTTTTCGGCCGAAAACGTGTACGTTTGCACTTCCCCGCCACAGGGAAGCTGCTAGCCGGGAATTCTCTGCCTGTTTCTACTCGCTGCCCGGAACGCTACGCAGGGCAAAAGCGGTTCTCGTCCTCCATGCTTGCTTTTTCTCAGAAAGAGCCGTGGTGTGCGTTTTCGCCGGAAAACGCGTTTTCGGCCGAAAACGTGTACGTTTGCACTTCCCCGCCACAGGGAAGCTGCTAGCCGGGAATTCTCTGCCTGTTTCTACTCGCTGCCCGGAACGCTACGCAGGGCAAAAGCGGTTCTCGTCCTCCATGCTTGCTTTTTCTCAGAAAGAGCCGTGGTGTGCGTTTTCGCCGGAAAACGCGTTTTCGGCCGAAAACGTGTACGTTTGCACTTCCCCGCCACAGGGAAGCTGCTAGCCGGGAATTCTCTGCCTGGTTCTACCCGCTGCCCGGAACGCTACGCAGGGCAAAAGCGGTTCTCGTCCTCCGTGCTTGCTTTTTCTCAGAAAGAGCCGTGGTGTGCGTTTTCGCCGGAAAACGCGTTTTCGGCCGAAAACGTGTACGTTTGCACTTCCCCGCCACAGGGAAGCTGCTAGCCGGGAATTCTCTGCCTGGTTCTACCCGCTGCCCGGAACGCTACGCAGGGCAAAAGCGGTTCTCGTCCTCCGCGCTTGCTTTTTCTCAGAAAGAGCCGTGGTGTGCGTTTTCGCCGGAAAACGCGTTTTTGGCCGAAAACGTGTACGTTTGCACTTCCCCGCCACAGGGAAGCTGCTAGCCGGGAATTCTCTGCCTGGTTCTACCCGCTGCCCGGAACGCTACGCAGGGCAAAAGCGGTTCTCGTCCTCCGTGCTTGCTTTTTCTCAGAAAGAGCCGTGGTGTGCGTTTTCGCCGGAAAACGCATTTTCGGCCGAAAACGTGTACGTTTGCACTTCCCCGCCACAGGGAAGCTGCTAGCCGGGAATTCTCTGCCTGGTTCTACCCGCTGCCCGGAACGCTACGCAGGGCAAAAGCGGTTCTCGTCCTCCGTGCTTGCTTTTTCTCAGAAAGAGCCGTGGTGTGCGATTTCGCCGGAAAACGCGTTTTCGGCCGAAAACGTCTACGTTTGCACTTCCCCGCCACAGGGAAGCTGCTAGCCGGGAATTCTCTGCCTGGTTCTACCCGCTGCCCGGAACGCTACGCAGGGCAACAGCGGTTCTCGTCCTCCGTGCTTGCTTTTTCTCAGAAAGAGCCGTGGTGTGCGATTTCGCCGGAAAACGCGTTTTCGGCCGAAAACGTGTACGTTTGCGCTTCCCCGCCACAGGGAAGCTGCTAGCCGGGAATTCTCTGCCTGGTTCTACCCGCTGCCCGGAACGCTACGCAGGGCAAAAGCGGTTCTCGTCCTCCGTGCTTGCTTTTTCTCAGATAGAGCCGTGGTGTGCGTTTTCGCTAGAAAACGCGTTTTCGGCAGAAAACGTGTACGTTTGCACTTCCCCGCCACAGGGAAGCTGCTAGCCGGGAATTCTCTGCCTGGTTCTACCCGCTGCCCGGAACGCTACGCAGGGCAAAAGCGGTTCTCGTCCTCCGCGCTTGCTTTTTCTCAGAAAGAGCCGTGGTGTGCGTTTTGGCCGGAAAACGCGTTTTCGGCCGAAAACGTGTACGTTTGCACTTCCCCGCCACAGGGAAGCTGCTAGCCGGGAATTCTCTGCCTGGTTCTACCCGCTGCCCGGAACGCTACGCAGGGCAAAAGCGGTTCTCGTCCTCCGCGCTTGCTTTTTCTCAGAAAGAGCCGTGGTGTGCGTTTTCGCCGGAAAACGCGTTTTCGGCCGAAAACGTGTACGTTTGCACTTCCCCGCCACAGGGAAGCTGCTAGCCGGGAATTCTCTGCCTGGTTCTACCCGCTGCCCGGAACGCTACGCAGGGCAAAAGCGGTTCTCGTCCTCCGTGCTTAATTTTTCTCAGAAAGAGCCGTGGTGTGCCTTTTGGCCGGAAAAAGGCGTTTTCGGCCGAAAACGTGTACGTTTGCACTTCCCCGCCACAGGGAAGCTGCTAGCCGGGAATTCTCTGCCTGGTTCTACCCGCTGCCCGGAACGCTACGCAGGGCAAAAGCGGTTCTCGTCCTCCGTGCTTGCTTTTTCTCAGAAAGAGCCGTGGTGTGCGTTTTCGCCGGAAAACGCATTTTCGGCCGAAAACGTGTACGTTTGCACTTCACCGCCACAGGGAAGCTGCTAGCCGGGAATTCTCTGCCTGGTTCTACCCGCTGCCCGGAACGCTACGCAGGGCAAAAGCGGTTCTCGTCCTCCGTGCTTGCTTTTTCTCAGAAAGAGCCGTGGTGTGCGATTTCGCCGGAAAACGCGTTTTCGGCCGAAAACGTGTACGTTTGCACTTCCCCGCCACAGGGAAGCTGCTAGCCGGGAATTCTCTGCCTGGTTCTACCCGCTGCCCGGAACGCTACGCAGGGCAAAAGCGGTTCTCGTCCTCCGTGCTTGCTTTTTCTCAGAAAGAGCCGTGGTGTGCGATTTCGCCGGAAAACGCGTTTTCGGCCGAAAACGTGTACGTTTGCGCTTCCCCGCCACAGGGAAGCTGCTAGCCGGGAATTCTCTGCCTGGTTCTACCCGCTGCCCGGAACGCTACGCAGGGCAAAAGCGGTTCTCGTCCTCCGTGCTTGCTTTTTCTCAGATAGAGCCGTGGTGTGCGTTTTCGCCAGAAAACGCGTTTTCGGCTGAAAACGTGTACGTTTGCACTTCCCCGCCACAGGGAAGCTGCTAGCCGGGAATTCTCTGCCTGGTTCTACCCGCTGCCCGGAACGCTACGCAGGGCAAAAGCGGTTCTCGTCCTCCGCGCTTGCTTTTTCTCAGAAAGAGCCGTGGTGTGCGTTTTCGCCGGAAAACGCGTTTTCGGCCGAAAACGTGTACGTTTGCACTTCCCCGCCACAGGGAAGCTGCTAGCCGGGAATTCTCTGCCTGGTTCTACCCGCTGCCCGGAACGCTACGCAGGGCAAAAGCGGTTCTCGTCCTCCGTGCTTGCTTTTTCTCAGAAAGAGCCGTGGTGTGCGTTTTCGCCGGAAAACGCGTTTTCGGCCGAAAACGTGTACGTTTGCACTTCCCCGCCACAGGGAAGCTGCTAGCCGGGAATTCTCTGCCTGTTTCTACCCGCTGCCCGGAACGCTACGCAGGGCAAAAGCGGTTCTCGTCCTCCGTGCTTGCTTTTTCTCAGAAAGAGCCGTGGTGTGCGTTTTCGCCGGAAAACGCGTTTTCGGCCGAAAACGTGTACGTTTGCACTTCCCCGCCACAGGGAAGCTGCTAGCCGGGAATTCTCTGCCTGGTTCTACCCGCTGCCCGGAACGCTACGCAGGGCAAAAGCGGTTCTCGTCCTCCGTGCTTGCTTTTTCTCAGAAAGAGCCGTGGTGTGCGTTTTCGCCGGAAAACGCGTTTTCGGCCGAAAACGTGTACGTTTGCACTTCCCCGCCACAGGGAAGCTGCTAGCCGGGAATTCTCTGCCTGGTTCTACCCGCTGCCCGGAACGCTACGCAGGGCAAAAGCGGTTCTCGTCCTCCATGCTTGCTTTTTCTCAGAAAGAGCCGTGGTGTGCGTTTTCGCCGGAAAACGCGTTTTCGGCCGAAAACGTGTACGTTTGCACTTCCCCGCCACAGGGAAGCTGCTAGCCGGGAATTCTCTGCCTGGTTCTACCCGCTGCCCGGAACGCTACGCAGGGCAAAAGCGGTTCTCGTCCTCCGTGCTTGCTTTTTCTCAGAAAGAGCCGTGGTGTGCGTTTTCGCCGGAAAACGCGTTTTCGGCCGAAAACGTGTACGTTTGCACTTCCCCGCCACAGGGAAGCTGCTAGCCGGGAATTCTCTGCCTGGTTCTACCCGCTGCCCGGAACGCTGCGCAGGGCAAAAGCGGTTCTCGTCCTCCGTGCTTGATTTTTCTCAGAAAGAGCCGTGGTGTGCCTTTTCGCCGGAAAACGCGTTTTCGGCCGAAAACGTGTACGTTTGCACTTCCCCGCCACAGGGAAGCTGCTAGCCGGGAATTCTCTGCCTGGTTCTACCCGCTGCCCGGAACGCTACGCAGGGCAAAAAGCGGTTCTCGTCCTCCGTGCTTGCTTTTTCTCAGAAAGAGCCGTGGTGTGCCTTTTCGCCGGAAAACGCGTTTTCGGCCGAAAACGTGTACGTTTGCACTTCCCCGCCACAGGGAAGCTGCTAGCCGGGAATTCTCTGCCTGGTTCTACCCGCTGCCCCGGAACGCTACGCAGGGCAAAAGCGGTTCTCGTCCTCCGTGCTTGCTTTTCTCAGAAAGAGCCGTGGTGTGCGTTTTCGCCGGAAAACGCGTTTTCGGCCGAAAACGTGTACGTTTGCACTTCCCCGCCACAGGGAAGCTGCTAGCCGGGAATTCTCTGCCTGGTTCTACCCGCTGCCCGGAACGCTACGCAGGGCAAAAGCGGTTCTCGTCCTCCGTGCTTGCTTTTTCTCAGAAAGAGCCGTGGTGTGCGTTTTCGCCGGAAAACGCGTTTTCGGCCGAAAACGTGTACGTTTGCACTTCCCCGCCACAGGGAAGCTGCTAGCCGGGAATTCTCTGCCTGGTTCTACCCGCTGCCCGGAACGCTACGCAGGGCAAAAGCGGTTCTCGTCCTCCGTGCTTGCTTTTTCTCAGAAAGAGCCGTGGTGTGCGTTTTCGCCGGAAAACGCGTTTTCGGCCGAAAACGTGTACGTTTGCACTTCCCCGCCACAGGGAAGCTGCTAGCCGGGAATTCTCTGCCTGGTTCTACCCGCTGCCCGGAACGCTACGCAGGGCAAAAGCGGTTCTCGTCCTCCGTGCTTGCTTTTTCTCAGAAAGAGCCGTGGTGTGCGTTTTCACCGTAAAACGCGTTTTCGGCCTAAAACGTGTACGTTTGCACTTCCCCGCCACAGGGAAGCTGCTAGCCGGGAATTCTCTGCCTGGTTCTACCCGCTGCCCGGAACGCTACGCAGGGCAAAAGCGGTTCTCGTCCTCCGCGCTTGCTTTTTCTCAGAAAGAGCCGTGGTGTGCGTTTTCGCCGGAAAACGCGTTTTCGGCCGAAAACGTGTACGTTTGCACTTCCCCGCCACAGGGAAGCTGCTAGCCGGGAATTCTCTGCCTGGTTCTACCCGCTGCCCGGAACGCTACGCAGGGCAAAAGCGGTTCTCGTCCTCCGTGCTTGCTTTTTCTCAGAAAGAGCCGTGGTGTGCGTTTTCGCGGGAAAACGCGTTTTCGGCCTAAAACGTGTACGTTTGCACTTCCCCGCCACAGGGAAGCTGCTAGCCGGGAATTCTCTGCCTGGTTCTACCCGCTGCCCGGAACGCTACGCAGGGCAAAAGCGGTTCTCGTCCTCCGTGCTTGCTTTTTCTCTGAAAGAGCCGTGGTGTGCGTTTTCGCCGGAAAATGCGTTTTCGGCCGAAAACGTGTACGTTTGCACTTCCCCGCCACAGGGAAGCTGCTAGCCGGGAATTCTCTGCCTGGTTCTACCCGCTGCCCGGAACGCTACGCAGGGCAAAAGCGGTTCTCGTCCTCCGCGCTTGCTTTTTCTCAGAAAGAGCCGTGGTGTGCGTTTTCGCCGGAAAACGCGTTTTCGGCCGAAAACGTGTACGTTTGTACTTCCCCGCCACAGGGAAGCTGCTAGCCGGGAATTCTCTGCCTGGTTCTACCCGCTGCCCGGAACGCTACGCAGGGCAAAAGCGGTTCTCGTCCTCCGTGCTTGCTTTTTCTCAGAAAGAGCCGTGGTGTGCGTTTTCGCCGGAAAACGCGTTTTCGGCCGAAAACGTGTACGTTTGCACTTCCCCGCCACAGGGAAGCTGCTAGCCGGGAATTCTCTGCCTGGTTCTACCCGCTGCCCGGAACGCTACGCAGGGCAAAAGCGGTTCTCGTCCTCCGTGCTTGCTTTTTCTCAGAAAGAGCCGTGGTGTGCGTTTTCGCCGGAAAACGGTTTTCGGCCGAAAACGTGTACGTTTGCACTTCCCCGCCACAGGGAAGCTGCTAGCCGGGAATTCTCTGCCTGGTTCTACCCGCTGCCCGGAACGCTGCGCAGGGCAAAAGCGATTCTCGTCCTCCGTGCTTGCTTTTTCTCAGAAAGAGCCGTGGTGTGCGTTTTCGCGGGAAAACGCGTTTTCGGCCGAAAACGTGTACGTTTGCACTTCCCCGCCACAGGGAAGCTGCTAGCCGGGAATTCTCTGCCTGGTTCTACCCGCTGCCCGGAACGCTGCGCAGGGCAAAAGCGATTCTCGTCCTCCGTGCTTGCTTTTTCTCAGAAAGAGCCGTGGTGTGCGTTTTCGCCGGAAAAGGCGTTTTCGGCCGAAAACGTGTACGTTTGCACTTCCCCGCCACAGGGAAGCTGCTAGCCGGGAATTCTCTGCCTGGTTCTACCCGCTGCCCGGAACGCTACGCAGGGCAAAAGCGGTTCTCGTCCTCCATGCTTGCTTTTTCTCAGAAAGAGCCGTGGTGTGCGTTTTCGCCGGAAAACGCGTTTTCGGCCGAAAACGTGTACGTTTGCACTTCCCCGCCACAGGGAAGCTGCTAGCCGGGAATTCTCTGCCTGGTTCTACCCGCTGCCCGGAACGCTACGCAGGGCAAAAGCGGTTCTCGTCCTCCGTGCTTGCTTTTTCTCAGAAAGAGCCGTGGTGTGCGTTTTCGCCGGAAAACGCGATTTCGGCCGAAAACGTGTACGTTTGCACTTCCCCGCCACAGGGAAGCTGCTAGCCGGGAATTCTCTGCCTGGTTCTACCCGCTGCCCGGAACGCTACGCAGGGCAAAAGCGGTTCTCGTCCTCCGTGCTTGCTTTTTCTCAGAAAGAGCCGTGGTGTGCGTTTTCGCCGGAAAACGCGATTTCGGCCGAAAACGTGTACGTTTGCACTTCCCCGCCACAGGGAAGCTGCTAGCCGGGAATTCTCTGCCTGGTTCTACCCGCTGCCCGGAACGCTACGCAGGGCAAAAGCGGTTCTCGTCCTCCGTGCTTGCTTTTTCTCAGAAAGAGCCGTGGTGTGCGTTTTCGCCGGAAAACGCGTTTTCGGCCGAAAACGTGTACGTTTGCACTTCCCCGCCACAGGGAAGCTGCTAGCCGGGAATTCTCTGCCTGGTTCTTCCCGCTGCCCGGAACGCTACGCAGGGCAAAAGCGGTTCTCGTCCTCCGTGCTTGCTTTTTCTCAGAAAGAGCCGTGGTGTGCGTTTTCGCCGGAAAACGCGTTTTCGGCCGAAAACGTGTACGTTTGCACTTCCCCGCCACAGGGAAGCTGCTAGCCGGGAATTCTCTGCCTGGTTCTACCCGCTGCCCGGAACGCTACGCAGGGCAAAAGCGGTTCTCGTCCTCCGTGCTTGCTTTTTCTCAGAAAGAGCCGTGGTGTGCGTTTTCGCCGGAAAACGCGTTTTCGGCCGAAAACGTGTACGTTTGCACTTCCCCGCCACAGGGAAGCTGCTAGCCGGGAATTCTCTGCCTGGTTCTACCCGCTGCCCGGAACGCTACGCAGGGCAAAAGCGGTTCTCGTCCTCCGCGCTTGCTTTTTCTCAGAAAGAGCCGTGGTGTGCGTTTTCGACGGAAAACGCGTTTTCGGCCGAAAACGTGTACGTTTGCACTTCCCCGCCACAGGGAAGCTGCTAGCCGGGAATTCTCTGCCTGGTTCTACCCGCTGCCCGGAACGCTACGCAGGGCAAAAGCGGTTCTCGTCCTCCGCGCTTGCTTTTTCTCAGAAAGAGCCGTGGTGTGCGTTTTCGCCGGAAAACGCGTTTTCGGCCGAAAACGTGTACGTTTGCACTTCCCCGCCACAGGGAAGCTGCTAGCCGGGAATTCTCTGCCTGGTTCTACCCGCTGCCCGGAACGCTACGCAGGGCAAAAGCGGTTCTCGTCCTCCGTGCTTGCTTTTTCTCAGAAAGAGCCGTGGTGTGCGTTTTCGCCGGAAAACGGTTTTCGGCCGAAAACGTGTACGTTTGCACTTCCCCGCCACAGGGAAGCTGCTAGCCGGGAATTCTCTGCCTGGTTCTACCCGCTGCCCGGAACGCTACGCAGGGCAAAAGCGGTTCTCGTCCTCCGTGCTTGCTTTTTCTCAGAAAGAGCCGTGGTGTGCGTTTTCGCCGGAAAACGCGTTTTCGGCCGAAAACGTGTACGTTTGCACTTCCCCGCCACAGGGAAGCTGCTAGCCGGGAATTCTCTGCCTGGTTCTACCCGCTGCCCGGAACGCTACGCAGGGCAAAAGCGGTTCTCGTCCTCCGTGCTTGCTTTTTCTCAGAAAGAGCCGTGGTGTGCGTTTTCGCCGGAAAACGCGTTTTCGGCCGAAAACGTGTACGTTTGCACTTCCCCGCCACAGGGAAGCTGCTAGCCGGGAATTCTCTGCCTGGTTCTTCCCGCTGCCCGGAACGCTACGCAGGGCAAAAGCGGTTCTCGTCCTCCGTGCTTGCTTTTTCTCAGAAAGAGCCGTGGTGTGCGTTTTCGCCGGAAAACGCGTTTTCGGCCGAAAACGTGTACGTTTGCACTTCCCCGCCACAGGGAAGCTGCTAGCCGGGAATTCTCTGCCTGGTTCTACCCGCTGCCCGGAACGCTAAGCAGGGCAAAAGCGGTTCTCGTCCTCCGTGCTTGCTTTTTCTCAGAAAGAGCCGTGGTGTGCGTTTTCGCCGGAAAACGCGTTTTCGGCCGAAAACGTGTACGTTTGCACTTCCCCGCCACAGGGAAGCTGCTAGCCGGGAATTCTCTGCCTGGTTCTACCCGCTGCCCGGAACGCTACGCAGGGCAAAAGCGGTTCTCGTCCTCCGTGCTTGCTTTTTCTCAGAAAGAGCCGTGGTGTGCGTTTTCGCCGGAAAACGCGTTTTCGGCCGAAAACGTGTACGTTTGCACTTCCCCGCCACAGGGAAGCTGCTAGCCGGGAATTCTCTGCCTGGTTCTACCCGCTGCCCGGAACGCTACGCAGGGCAAAAGCGGTTCTCGTCCTCCGCGCTTGCTTTTTCTCAGAAAGAGCCGTGGTGTGCGTTTTCGACGGAAAACGCGTTTTCGGCCGAAAACGTGTACGTTTGCACTTCCCCGCCACAGGGAAGCTGCTAGCCGGGAATTCTCTGCCTGGTTCTACCCGCTGCCCGGAACGCTACGCAGGGCAAAAGCGGTTCTCGTCCTCCGTGCTTGCTTTTTCTCAGAAAGAGCCGTGGTGTGCGTTTTCGCCGGAAAACGGTTTTCGGCCGAAAACGTGTACGTTTGCACTTCCCCGCCACAGGGAAGCTGCTAGCCGGGAATTCTCTGCCTGGTTCTACCCGCTGCCCGGAACGCTACGCAGGGCAAAAGCGGTTCTCGTCCTCCGTGCTTGCTTTTTCTCAGAAAGAGCCGTGGTGTGCGTTTTCGCCGGAAAACGCGTTTTCGGCCGAAAACGTGTACGTTTGCACTTCCCCGCCACAGGGAAGCTGCTAGCCGGGAATTCTCTGCCTGGTTCTACCCGCTGCCCGGAACGCTGCGCAGGGCAAAAGCGATTCTCGTCCTCCGTGCTTGCTTTTTCTCAGAAAGAGCCGTGGTGTGCGTTTTCGCCGGAAAAGGCGTTTTCGGCCGAAAACGTGTACGTTAGCACTTCCCCGCCACAGGGAAGCTGCTAGCCGGGAATTCTCTGCCTGGTTCTACCCGCTGCCCGGAACGCTACGCAGGGCAAAAGCGGTTCTCGTCCTCCATGCTTGCTTTTTCTCAGAAAGAGCCGTGGTGTGCGTTTTCGCCGGAAAACGCGTTTTCGGCCGAAAACGTGTACGTTTGCACTTCCCCGCCACAGGGAAGCTGCTAGCCGGGAATTCTCTGCCTGGTTCTACCCGCTGCCCGGAACGCTACGCAGGGCAAAAGCGGTTCTCGTCCTCCGTGCTTGCTTTTTCTCAGAAAGAGCCGTGGTGTGCGTTTTCGCCGGAAAACGCGTTTTCGGCCGAAAACGTGTACGTTTGCACTTCCCCGCCACAGGGAAGCTGCTAGCCGGGAATTCTCTGCCTGGTTCTACCCGCTGCCCGGAACGCTACGCAGGGCAAAAGCGGTTCTCGTCCTCCGTTCTTGCTTTTTCTCAGAAAGAGCCGTGGTGTGCGTTTTCGCCGGAAAACGCGATTTCGGCCGAAAACGTGTACGTTTGCACTTCCCCGCCACAGGGAAGCTGCTAGCCGGGAATTCTCTGCCTGGTTCTACCCGCTGCCCGGAACGCTACGCAGGGCAAAAGCGGTTCTCGTCCTCCGTGCTTGCTTTTTCTCAGAAAGAGCCGTGGTGTGCGTTTTCGCCGGAAAACGCGTTTTCGGCCGAAAACCTGTATGTTTGCACTTCCCCGCCACAGGGAAGCTGCTAGCCGGGAATTCTCTGCCTGGTTCTACCCGCTGCCCGGAACGCTACGCAGGGCAAAAGCGGTTCTCGTCCTCCGTGCTTGCTTTTTCTCAGAAAGAGCCGTGGTGTGCGTTTTCGCCGGAAAACGCGTTTTCGGCCGAAAACCTGTATGTTTGCACTTCCCCGCCACAGGGAAGCTGCTAGCCGGGAATTCTCTGCCTGGTTCTACCCGCTGCCCGGAACGCTACGCAGGGCAAAAGCGGTTCTCGTCCTCTGTGCTTGCTTTTTCTCAGAAAGAGCCGTGGTGTGCGTTTTCGCCGGAAAACGCGTTTTCGGCCGAAAACGTCTACGTTTGCACTTCCCCGCCACAGGGAAGCTGCTAGCCGGGAATTCTCTGCCTGGTTCTACCCGCTGCCCGGAACGCTACGCAGGGCAAAAGCGGTTCTCGTCCTCCGTGCTTGCTTTTTCTCAGAAAGAGCCGTGGTGTGCGTTTTCGCCGGAAAACGCGTTTTCGGCCGAAAACCTGTATGTTTGCACTTCCCCGCCACAGGGAAGCTGCTAGCCGGGAATTCTCTGCCTGGTTCTACCCGCTGCCCGGAACGCTACGCAGGGCAAAAGCGGTTCTCGTCCTCCGTGCTTGCTTTTTCTCAGAAAGAGCCGTGGTGTGCGTTTTCGCCGGAAAACGCGTTTTCGGCCGAAAACGTGTACGTTTGCACTTCCCCGCCACAGGGAAGCTGCTAGCCGGGAATTCTCTGCCTGGTTCTACCCGCTGCCCGGAACGCTACGCAGGGCAAAAGCGGTTCTCGTCCTCCGTGCTTGCTTTTTCTCAGAAAGAGCCGTGGTGTGCGTTTTCGCCGGAAAACGCGTTTTCGGCCGAAAACGTGTACGTTTGCACTTCCCCGCCACAGGGAAGCTGCTAGCCGGGAATTCTCTGCCTGGTTCTTCCCGCTGCCCGGAACGCTACGCAGGGCAAAAGCGGTTCTCGTCCTCCGTGCTTGCTTTTTCTCAGAAAGAGCCGTGGTGTGCGTTTTCGCCGGAAAACGCGTTTTCGGCCGAAAACGTGTACGTTTGCACTTCCCCGCCACAGGGAAGCTGCTAGCCGGGAATTCTCTGCCTGGTTCTTCCCGCTGCCCGGAACGCTACGCAGGGCAAAAGCGGTTCTCGTCCTCCGTGCTTGCTTTTTCTCAGAAAGAGCCGTGGTGTGCGTTTTCGCCGGAAAACGCGTTTTCGGCCGAAAACGTGTACGTTTGCACTTCCCTGCCACAGGGAAGCTGCTAGCCGGGAATTCTCTGCCTGGTTCTACCCGCTGCCCGGAACGCTACGCAGGGCAAAAGGGGTTCTCGTCCTCCGTGCTTGCTTTTTCTCAGAAAGAGCCGTGGTGTGCGTTTTAGCCGGAAAACGCGTTTTCGGCCGAAAACGTGTACGTTTGCACTTCCCCGCCACAGGGAAGCTGCTAGCCGGGAATTCTCTGCCTGGTTCTACCCGCTGCCCGGAACACTACACAGGGCAAAAGCGGTTCTCGTCCTCCGCGCTTGCTTTTTCTCAGAAAGAGCCGTGGTGTGCGTTTTCGACGGAAAACGCGTTTTCGGCCGAAAACGTGTACGTTTGCGCTTCCCCGCCACAGGGAAGCTGCTAGCCGGGAATTCTCTGCCTGGTTCTACCCGCTGCCCGGAACGCTACGCAGGGCAAAAGCGGTTCTCGTCCTCCGCGCTTGCTTTTTCTCAGAAAGAGCCGTGGTGTGCGTTTTCGTTGGAAAACGCGTTTTCGGCCGAAAACGTGTACGTTTGCACTTCCCCGCCACAGGGAAGCTGCTAGCCCGGAATTCTCTGCCTGGTTCTACCCGCTGCCCGGAACGCTACGCAGGGCAAAAGCGGTTCTCGTCCTCCGCGCTTGCTTTTTCTCAGAAAGAGCCGTGGTGTGCGTTTTCGCCGGAAAACGCGTTTTCGGCCGAAAACGTGTACGTTTGCACTTCCCCGCCACAGGGAAGCTGCTAGCCGGGAATTCTCTGCCTGGTTCTACCCGCTGCCCGGAACGCTACGCAGGGCAAAAGCGGTTCTCGTCCTCCGTGCTTGCTTTTTCTCAGAAAGAGCCGTGGTGTGCGTTTTCGCCGGAAAACGCGTTTTCGGCCGAAAACGTGTACGTTTGCACTTCCCCGCCACAGGGAAGCTGCTAGCCGGGAATTCTCTGCCTGGTTCTACCCGCTGCCCGGAACGCTGCGCAGGGCAAAAGCGATTCTCGTCCTCCGTGCTTGCTTTTTCTCAGAAAGAGCCGTGGTGTGCGTTTTCGCCGGAAAAGGCGTTTTCGGCCGAAAACGTGTACGTTTGCACTTCCCCGCCACAGGGAAGCTGCTAGCCGGGAATTCTCTGCCTGGTTCTACCCGCTGCCCGGAACGCTACGCAGGGCAAAAGCGGTTCTCGTCCTCCATGCTTGCTTTTTCTCAGAAAGAGCCGTGGTGTGCGTTTTCGCCGGAAAACGCGTTTTCGGCCGAAAACGTGTACGTTTGCACTTCCCCGCCACAGGGAAGCTGCTAGCCGGGAATTCTCTGCCTGGTTCTACCCGCTGCCCGGAACGCTAAGCAGGGCAAAAGCGGTTCTCGTCCTCCGTGCTTGCTTTTTCTCAGAAAGAGCCGTGGTGTGCGTTTTCGCCGGAAAACGCGATTTCGGCCGAAAACGTGTACGTTTGCACTTCCCCGCCACAGGGAAGCTGCTAGCCGGGAATTCTCTGCCTGGTTCTACCCGCTGCCCGGAACGCTACGCAGGGCAAAAGCGGTTCTCGTCCTCCGTGCTTGCTTTTTCTCAGAAAGAGCCGTGGTGTGCGTTTTCGCCGGAAAACGCGTTTTCGGCCGAAAACGTGTACGTTTGCACTTCCCCGCCACAGGGAAGCTGCTAGCCGGGAATTCTCTGCCTGGTTCTACCCGCTGCCCGGAACGCTACGCAGGGCAAAAGCGGTTCTCGTCCTCCGTGCTTGCTTTTTCTCAGAAAGAGCCGTGGTGTGCGTTTTCGCCGGAAAACGCGTTTTCGGCCGAAAACGTGTACGTTTGCACTTCCCCGCCACAGGGAAGCTGCTAGCCGGGAATTCTCTGCCTGGTTCTTCCCGCTGCCCGGAACGCTACGCAGGGCAAAAGCGGTTCTCGTCCTCCGTGCTTGCTTTTTCTCAGAAAGAGCCGTGGTGTGCGTTTTCGCCGGAAAACGCGTTTTCGGCCGAAAACGGGTACGTTTGCACTTCCCCGCCACAGGGAAGCTGCTAGCCGGGAATTCTCTGCCTGGTTCTACCCGCTGCCCGGAACGCTACGCAGGGCAAAAGCGGTTCTCGTCCTCCGTGCTTGCTTTTTCTCAGAAAGAGCCGTGGTGTGCGTTTTCGCCGGAAAACGCGTTTTCGGCCGAAAACGTGTACGTTTGCACTTCCCCGCCACAGGGAAGCTGCTAGCCGGGAATTCTCTGCCTGGTTCTACCCGCTGCCCGGAACGCTACGCAGGGCAAAAGCGGTTCTCGTCCTCCGCGCTTGCTTTTTCTCAGAAAGAGCCGTGGTGTGCGTTTTCGCCGGAAAACGCGTTTTCGGCCGAAAACGTGTACGTTTGCACTTCCCCGCCACAGGGAAGCTGCTAGCCGGGAATTCTCTGCCTGGTTCTACCCGCTGCCCGGAACGCTACGCAGGGCAAAAGCGGTTCTCGTCCTCCGTGCTTGCTTTTTCTCAGAAAGAGCCGTGGTGTGCGTTTTCGCCGGAAAACGCGATTTCGGCCGAAAACGTGTACGTTTGCACTTCCCCGCCACAGGGAAGCTGCTAGCCGGGAATTCTCTGCCTGGTTCTACCCGCTGCCCGGAACGCTACGCAGGGCAAAAGCGGTTCTCGTCCTCCGCGCTTGCTTTTTCTCAGAAAGAGCCGTGGTGTGCGTTTTCGCCGGAAAACGCGTTTTCGGCCGAAAACCTGTATGTTTGCACTTCCCCGCCACAGGGAAGCTGCTAGCCGGGAATTCTCTGCCTGGTTCTACCCGCTGCCCGGAACGCTACGCAGGGCAAAAGCGGTTCTCGTCCTCCGTGCTTGCTTTTTCTCAGAAAGAGCCGTGGTGTGCTTTTTCGCCGGAAAACGCGATTTCGGCCGAAAACGTGTACGTTTGCACTTCCCCGCCACAGGGAAGCTGCTAGCCGGGAATTCTCTGCCTGGTTCTTCCCGCTGCCCGGAACGCTACTCAGGGCAAAAGCGGTTCTCGTCCTCCGTGCTTGCTTTTTCTCTGAAAGAGCCGTGGTGTGCGTTTTCGCCGGAAAACGCGTTTTCGGCCGAAAACGTGTACGTTTGCACTTCCCCGCCACAGGGAAGCTGCTAGCCGGGAATTCTCTGCCTGGTTCTACCCGCTGCCCGGAACGCTACGCAGGGCAAAAGCGGTTCTCGTCCTCCGTGCTTGCTTTTTCTCAGGAAGAGCCGTGGTGTGCGTTTTCGCCGGAAAACGCGTTTTCGGCCGAAAACGTGTACGTTTGCACTTCCCCGCCACAGGGAAGCTGCTAGCCGGGAATTCTCTGCCTGGTTCTACCCGCTGCCCGGAACGCTACGCAGGGCAAAAGCGGTTCTCGTCCTCCGCGCTTGCTTTTTCTCAGAAAGAGCCGTGGTGTGCGTTTTCGCCGGAAAACGCGTTTTCGGCCGAAAACGTGTACGTTTGCACTTCCCCGCCACAGGGAAGCTGCTAGCCGGGAATTCTCTGCCTGGTTCTACCCGCTGCCCGGAACGCTACGCAGGGCAAAAGCGGTTCTCGTCCTCCGTGCTTGCTTTTTCTCAGAAAGAGCCGTGGTGTGCGTTTTCGCCGGAAAACGCGTTTTCGGCCGAAAACGTCTACGTTTGCACTTCCCCGCCACAGGGAAGCTGCTAGCCGGGAATTCTCTGCCTGGTTCTACCCGCTGCCCGGAACGCTACGCAGGGCAAAAGCGGTTCTCGTCCTCCGCGCTTGCTTTTTCTCAGAAAGAGCCGTGGTGTGCGTTTTCGCCGGAAAACGCGTTTTCGGCCGAAAACGTGTACGTTTGCACTTCCCCGCCACAGGGAAGCTGCTAGCCGGGAATTCTCTGCCTGGTTCTACCCGCTGCCCGGAACGCTACGCAGGGCAAAAGCGGTTCTCGTCCTCCGTGCTTGCTTTTTCTCAGAAAGAGCCGTGCTGTGCGTTTTCGCCGGAAAACGCGTTTTCGGCCGAAAACGTGTACGTTTGCACTTCCCCGCCACAGGGAAGCTGCTAGCCGGGAATTCTCTGCCTGGTTCTACCCGCTGCCCGGAACGCTACGCAGGGCAAAAGCGGTTCTCGTCCTCCGCGCTTGCTTTTTCTCAGAAAGAGCCGTGGTGTGCGTTTTCGCCGGAAAACGAGTTTTCGGCCGAAAACGTGTACGTTTGCACTTCCCCGCCACAGGGAAGCTGCTAGCCGGGAATTCTCTGCCTGGTTCTACCCGCTGCCCGGAACGCTACGCAGGGCAAAGCGGTTCTCGTCCTCCGTGCTTGCTTTTTCTCAGAAAGAGCCGTGGTGTGCGTTTTCGCCGGAAAAGGTGTTTTCGGCCGAAAACGTGTACGTTTGCACTTCCCCGCCACAGGGAAGCTGCTAGCCGGGAATTCTCTGCCTGGTTCTACCCGCTGCCCGGAACGCTACGCAGGGCAAAAGCGGTTCTCGTCCTCCGTGCTTGCTTTTTCTCAGAAAGAGCCGTGGTGTGCGTTTTCGCCGGAAAACGCGTTTTCGGCCGAAAACGTGTACGTTTGCACTTCCCCGCCACAGGGAAGCTGCTAGCCGGGAATTCTCTGCCTGGTTCTACCCGCTGCCCGGAACGCTACGCAGGGCAAAAGCGGTTCTCGTCCTCCGTGCTTGCTTTTTCTCAGAAAGAGCCGTGGTGTGCGTTTTCGCCGGAAAACGCGTTTTCGGCCGAAAACGTGTACGTTTGCACTTCCCCGCCACAGGGAAGCTGCTAGCCGGGAATTCTCTGCCTGGTTCTACTCGGTGCCCGGAACGCTACGCAGGGCAAAAGCGGTTCCCGTCCTCCGTGCTTGCTTTTTCTCAGAAAGAGCCGTGGTGTGCGTTTTCGCCAGAAAACGCGTTTTCGGCCGAAAACGTGTACGTTTGCACTTCCCCGCCACAGGGAAGCTGCTAGCCGGGAATTCTCTGCCTGGTTCTACCCGCTGCCCGGAACGCTACGCAGGGCAAAAGCGGTTCTCGTCCTCCGTGCTTGCTTTTTCTCAGAAAGAGCCGTGGTGTGCGTTTTCGCCGGAAAACGCGTTTTCGGCCGAAAACGTGTACGTTTGCACTTCCCCGCCACAGGGAAGCTGCTAGCCGGGAATTCTCTGCCTGGTTCTACCCGCTGCCCGGAACGCTACGCAGGGCAAAAGCGGTTCTCGTCCTCCGCGCTTGCTTTTTCTCAGAAAGAGCCGTGGTGTGCGATTTCGCCGGAAAACGCGTTTTCGGCCGAAAACGTGTACGTTTGCACTTCCCCGCCACAGGGAAGCTGCTAGCCGGGAATTCTCTGCCTGGTTCTACCCGCTGCCCGGAACGCTACGCAGGGCAAAAGCGGTTCTCGTCCTCCGCGCTTGCTTTTTCTCAGAAAGAGCCGTGGTGTGCGTTTTCGCCGGAAAACGCGTTTTCGGCCGAAAACGTGTACGTTTGTACTTCCCCGCCACAGGGAAGCTGCTAGCCGGGAATTCTCTGCCTGGTTCTACCCGCTGCCCGGAACGCTACGCAGGGCAAAAGCGGTTCTCGTCCTCCGTGCTTGCTTTTTCTCAGAAAGAGCCGTGGTGTGCGTTTTCGCCGGAAAAGGTGTTTTCGGCCGAAAACGTGTACGTTTGCACTTCCCCGCCACAGGGAAGCTGCTAGCCGGGAATTCTCTGCCTGGTTCTACCCGCTGCCCGGAACGCTACGCAGGGCAAAAGCGGTTCTCGTCCTCCGTGCTTGCTTTTTCTCAGAAAGAGCCGTGGTGTGCCTTTTCGCCGGAAAACGCGTTTTCGGCCGAAAACGTGTACGTTTGCGCTTCCCCGCCACAGGGAAGCTGCTAGCCGCGAATTCTCTGCCTGGTTCTACTCGCTGACCGGAACGCTACGCAGGGCAAAAGCGGTTCTCGTCCTCCGTGCTTGCTTTTTCTCAGAAAGAGCCGTGGTGTGCGATTTCGCCGGAAAACGCTTTTTCGGCCGAAAACGGGTACGTTTGCACTTCCCCGCCACAGGGAAGCTGCTAGCCGGGAATTCTCTGCCTGGTTCTACCCGCTGCCCGGAACGCTACGCAGGGCAAAAGCGGTTCTCGTCCTCCGTGCTTGCTTTTTCTCAGAAAGAGCCGTGGTGTGCGTTTTCGCCGGAAAAGGTGTTTTCGGCCGAAAACGTGTACGTTTGCACTTCCCCGCCACAGGGAAGCTGCTAGCCGGGAATTCTCTGCCTGGTTCTACCCGCTGCCCGGAACGCTACGCAGGGCAAAAGCGGTTCTCGTCCTCCGTGCTTGCTTTTTCTCAGAAAGAGCCGTGGTGTGCGTTTTCGCCGGAAAACGCGTTTTCGGCCGAAAACGTGTACGTTTGCACTTCCCCGCCACAGGGAAGCTGCTAGCCGGGAATTCTCTGCCTGGTTCTACTCGGTGCCCGGAACGCTACGCAGGGCAAAAGCGGTTCCCGTCCTCCGTGCTTGCTTTTTCTCAGAAAGAGCCGTGGTGTGCGTTTTCGCCAGAAAACGCGTTTTCGGCCGAAAACGTGTACGTTTGCACTTCCCCGCCACAGGGAAGCTGCTAGCCGGGAATTCTCTGCCTGGTTCTACCCGCTGCCCGGAACGCTACGCAGGGCAAAAGCGGTTCTCGTCCTCCGTGCTTGCTTTTTCTCAGAAAGAGCCGTGGTGTGCGTTTTCGCCGGAAAACGCGTTTTCGGCAGAAAACGTGTACGTTTGCACTTCCCCGCCACAGGGAAGCTGCTAGCCGGGAATTCTCTGCCTGGTTCTACCCGCTGCCCGGAACGCTACGCAGGGCAAAAGCGGTTCTCGTCCTCCGTGCTTGCTTTTTCTCAGAAAGAGCCGTGGTGTGCGTTTTCGCCGGAAAACGCGTTTTCGGCCGAAAACGTGTACGTTTGCACTTCCCCGCCACAGGGAAGCTGCTAGCCGGGAATTCTCTGCCTGGTTCTACCCGCTGCCCGGAACGCTACGCAGGGCAAAAGCGGTTCTCGTCCTCCGCGCTTGCTTTTTCTCAGAAAGAGCCGTGGTGTGCGATTTCGCCGGAAAACGCGTTTTCGGCCGAAAACGTGTACGTTTGCACTTCCCCGCCACAGGGAAGCTGCTAGCCGGGAATTCTCTGCCTGGTTCTACCCGCTGCCCGGAACGCTACGCAGGGCAAAAGCGGTTCTCGTCCTCCGCGCTTGCTTTTTCTCAGAAAGAGCCGTGGTGTGCGTTTTCGCCGGAAAACGCGTTTTCGGCCGAAAACGTGTACGTTTGCACTTCCCCGCCACAGGGAAGCTGCTAGCCGGGAATTCTCTGCCTGGTTCTACCCGCTGCCCGGAACGCTACGCAGGGCAAAAGCGGTTCTCGTCCTCCGTGCTTGCTTTTTCTCAGAAAGAGCCGTGGTGTGCGTTTTCGCCGGAAAAGGTGTTTTCGGCCGAAAACGTGTACGTTTGCACTTCCCCGCCACAGGGAAGCTGCTAGCCGGGAATTCTCTGCCTGGTTCTACCCGCTGCCCGGAACGCTACGCAGGGCAAAAGCGGTTCTCGTCCTCCGTGCTTGCTTTTTCTCAGAAAGAGCCGTGGTGTGCCTTTTCGCCGGAAAACGCGTTTTCGGCCGAAAACGTGTACGTTTGCGCTTCCCCGCCACAGGGAAGCTGCTAGCCGCGAATTCTCTGCCTGGTTCTACTCGCTGACCGGAACGCTACGCAGGGCAAAAGCGGTTCTCGTCCTCCGTGCTTGCTTTTTCTCAGAAAGAGCCGTGGTGTGCGATTTCGCCGGAAAACGCTTTTTCGGCCGAAAACGGGTACGTTTGCACTTCCCCGCCACAGGGAAGCTGCTAGCCGGGAATTCTCTGCCTGGTTCTACCCGCTGCCCGGAACGCTACGCAGGGCAAAAGCGGTTCTCGTCCTCCGTGCTTGCTTTTTCTCAGAAAGAGCCGTGGTGTGCGTTTTCGCCGGAAAAAGCGTTTTCGGCCGAAAACGTGTACGTTTGTACTTCCCCGCCACAGGGAAGCTGCTAGCCGGGAATTCTCTGCCTGGTTCTACCCGCTGCCCGGAGCGCTACGCAGGGCAAAAGCGGTTCTCGTCCTCCGTGCTTGCTTTTTCTCAGAAAGAGCCGTGGTGTGCGTTTTCGCCGGAAAACGCGTTTTCGGCCGAAAACGTGTACGTTTGCACTTCCCCGCCACAGGGAAGCTGCTAGCCGGGAATTCTCTGCCTGGTTCTACCCGCTGCCCGGAACGCTACGCAGGGCAAAAGCGGTTCTCGTCCTCCGCGCTTGCTTTTTCTCAGAAAGAGCCGTGGTGTGCGTTTTCGCCGGAAAACGCGTTTTCGGCCGAAAACGTGTACGTTTGCACTTCCCCGCCACAGGGAAGCTGCTAGCCGGGAATTCTCTGCCTGGTTCTACTCGGTGCCCGGAACGCTACGCAGGGCAAAAGCGGTTCCCGTCCTCCGCGCTTGCTTTTTCTCAGAAAGAGCTGTGGTGTGCGTTTTCGCTAGAAAACGCGTTTTCGGCCGAAAACGTGTACGTTTGCACTTCCCCGCCACAGGGAAGCTGCTAGCCGGGAATTCTCTGCCTGGTTCTACCCGCTGCCCGGAACGCTACGCAGGGCAAAAGCGGTTCTCGTCCTCCGCGCTTGCTTTTTCTCAGAAAGAGCCGTGGTGTGCGATTTCGCCGGAAAACGCGTTTTCGGCCGAAAACGTGTACGTTTGCACTTCCCCGCCACAGGGAAGCTGCTAGCCGGGAATTCTCTGCCTGGTTCTACTCGCTGCCCGGAACGCTACGCAGGGCAAAAGCGGTTCTCGTCCTCCGCGCTTGCTTTTTCTCAGAAAGAGCCGTGGTGTGCGTTTTCGCCGGAAAACGAGTTTTCGGCCGAAAACGTGTACGTTTGCACTTCCCCGCCACAGGGAAGCTGCTAGCCGGGAATTCTCTGCCTGGTTCTACCCGCTGCCCGGAACGCTACGCAGGGCAAAAGCGGTTCTCGTCCTCCGTGCTTGCTTTTTCTCAGAAAGAGCCGTGGTGTGCCTTTTCGCCGGAAAACGCGTTTTCGGCCGAAAACGTGTACGTTTGCGCTTCCCCGCCACAGGGAAGCTGCTAGCCGCGAATTCTCTGCCTGGTTCTACTCGCTGACCGGAACGCTACGCAGGGCAAAAGCGGTTCTCGTCCTCCGTGCTTGCTTTTTCTCAGAAAGAGCCGTGGTGTGCGATTTCGCCTGAAAACGCTTTTTCGGCCGAAAACGGGTACGTTTGCACTTCCCCGCCACAGGGAAGCTGCTAGCCGGGAATTCTCTGCCTGGTTCTACCCGCTGCCCGGAACGCTACGCAGGGCAAAAGCGGTTCTCGTCCTCCGTGCTTGCTTTTTCTCAGAAAGAGCCGTGGTGTGCGTTTTCGCCGGAAAAAGCGTTTTCGGCCGAAAACGTGTACGTTTGTACTTCCCCGCCACAGGGAAGCTGCTAGCCGGGAATTCTCTGCCTGGTTCTACCCGCTGCCCGGAGCGCTACGCAGGGCAAAAGCGGTTCTCGTCCTCCGTGCTTGCTTTTTCTCAGAAAGAGCCGTGGTGTGCGTTTTCGCCGGAAAACGCGTTTTCGGCCGAAAACGTGTACGTTTGCACTTCCCCGCCACAGGGAAGCTGCTAGCCGGGAATTCTCTGCCTGGTTCTACCCGCTGCCCGGAACGCTACGCAGGGCAAAAGCGGTTCTCGTCCTCCGCGCTTGCTTTTTCTCAGAAAGAGCCGTGGTGTGCGTTTTCGCCGGAAAACGCGTTTTCGGCCGAAAACGTGTACGTTTGCACTTCCCCGCCACAGGGAAGCTGCTAGCCGGGAATTCTCTGCCTGGTTCTACTCGGTGCCCGGAACGCTACGCAGGGCAAAAGCGGTTCCCGTCCTCCGCGCTTGCTTTTTCTCAGAAAGAGCTGTGGTGTGCGTTTTCGCTAGAAAACGCGTTTTCGGCCGAAAACGTGTACGTTTGCACTTCCCCGCCACAGGGAAGCTGCTAGCCGGGAATTCTCTGCCTGGTTCTACCCGCTGCCCGGAACGCTACGCAGGGCAAAAGCGGTTCTCGTCCTCCGCGCTTGCTTTTTCTCAGAAAGAGCCGTGGTGTGCGATTTCGCCGGAAAACGCGTTTTCGGCCGAAAACGTGTACGTTTGCACTTCCCCGCCACAGGGAAGCTGCTAGCCGGGAATTCTCTGCCTGGTTCTACTCGCTGCCCGGAACGCTACGCAGGGCAAAAGCGGTTCTCGTCCTCCGCGCTTGCTTTTTCTCAGAAAGAGCCGTGGTGTGCGTTTTCGCCGGAAAACGAGTTTTCGGCCGAAAACGTGTACGTTTGCACTTCCCCGCCACAGGGAAGCTGCTAGCCGGGAATTCTCTGCCTGGTTCTACCCGCTGCCCGGAACGCTACGCAGGGCAAAAGCGGTTCTCGTCCTCCGTGCTTGCTTTTTCTCAGAAAGAGCCGTGGTGTGCGTTTTCGCCGGAAAACGCGTTTTCGGCCGAAAACGTGTACGTTTGCGCTTCCCCGCCACATGGAAGCTGCTAGCCGCGAATTCTCTGCCTGGTTCTACTCGCTGACCGGAACGCTACGCAGGGCAAAAGCGGTTCTCGTCCTCCGTGCTTGCTTTTTCTCAGAAAGAGCCGTGGTGTGCGATTTCGCCGGAAAACGCGTTTTCGGCCGAAAACGGGTACGTTTGCACTTCCCCGCCACAGGGAAGATGCTAGCCGGGAATTCTCTGCCTGGTTCTACCCGCTGCCCGGAACGCTACGCAGGGCAAAAGCGGTTCTCGTCCTCCGTGCTTGCTTTTTCTCAGAAAGAGCCGTGGTGTGCGTTTTCGCCGGAAAAAGCGTTTTCGGCCGAAAACGTGTACGTTTGTACTTCCCCGCCACAGGGAAGCTGCTAGCCGGGAATTCTCTGCCTGGTTCTACCCGCTGCCCGGAGCGCTACGCAGGGCAAAAGCGGTTCTCGTCCTCCGTGCTTGCTTTTTCTCAGAAAGAGCCGTGGTGTGCGTTTTCGCCGGAAAACGCGTTTTCGGCCGAAAACGTGTACGTTTGCACTTCCCCGCCACAGGGAAGCTGCTAGCCGGGAATTCTCTGCCTGGTTCTACCCGCTGCCCGGAACGCTACGCAGGGCAAAAGCGGTTCTCGTCCTCCGCGCTTGCTTTTTCTCAGAAAGAGCCGTGGTGTGCGTTTTCGCCGGAAAACGCGTTTTCGGCCGAAAACGTGTACGTTTGCACTTCCCCGCCACAGGGAAGCTGCTAGCCGGGAATTCTCTGCCTGGTTCTACTCGGTGCCCGGAACGCTACGCAGGGCTAAAGCGGTTCCCGTCCTCCGTGCTTGCTTTTTCTCAGAAAGAGCCGTGGTGTGCGTTTTCGCCAGAAAACGCGTTTTCGGCCGAAAACGTGTACGTTTGCACTTCCCCGCCACAGGGAAGCTGCTAGCCGGGAATTCTCTGCCTGGTTCTACCCGCTGCCCGGAACGCTACGCAGGGCAAAAGCGGTTCTCGTCCTCCGTGCTTGCTTTTTCTCAGAAAGAGCCGTGGTGTGCGTTTTCGCCGGAAAACGCGTTTTCGGCCGAAAACGTGTACGTTTGCACTTCCCCGCCACAGGGAAGCTGCTAGCCGGGAATTCTCTGCCTGGTTCTACTCGCTGCCCGGAACGCTACGCAGGGCAAAAGCGGTTCTCGTCCTCCGCGCTTGCTTTTTCTCAGAAAGAGCCGTGGTGTGCGTTTTCGCCGGAAAACGAGTTTTCGGCCGAAAACGTGTACGTTTGCACTTCCCCGCCACAGGGAAGCTGCTAGCCGGGAATTCTCTGCCTGGTTCTACCCGCTGCCCGGAACGCTACGCAGGGCAAAAGCGGTTCTCGTCCTCCGTGCTTGCTTTTTCTCAGAAAGAGCCGTGGTGTGCGTTTTCGCCGGAAAACGCGTTTTCGGCCGAAAACGTGTACGTTTGCGCTTCCCCGCCACATGGAAGCTGCTAGCCGCGAATTCTCTGCCTGGTTCTACTCGCTGACCGGAACGCTACGCAGGGCAAAAGCGGTTCTCGTCCTCCGTGCTTGCTTTTTCTCAGAAAGAGCCGTGGTGTGCGATTTCGCCGGAAAACGCGTTTTCGGCCGAAAACGGGTACGTTTGCACTTCCCCGCCACAGGGAAGATGCTAGCCGGGAATTCTCTGCCTGGTTATACCCGCTGCCCGGAACGCTACGCAGGGCAAAAGCGGTTCTCGTCCTCCGTGCTTGCTTTTTCTCAGAAAGAGCCGTGGTGTGCGTTTTCTCCGGAAAAAGCGTTTTCGGCCGAAAACGTGTACGTTTGTACTTCCCCGCCACAGGGAAGCTGCTAGCCGGGAATTCTCTGCCTGGTTCTACCCGCTGCCCGGAGCGCTACGCAGGGCAAAAGCGGTTCTCGTCCTCCGTGCTTGCTTTTTCTCAGAAAGAGCCGTGGTGTGCGTTTTCGCCGGAAAACGCGTTTTCGGCCGAAAACGTGTACGTTTGCACTTCCCCGCCACAGGGAAGCTGCTAGCCGGGAATTCTCTGCCTGGTTCTACCCGCTGCCCGGAACGCTACGCAGGGCAAAAGCGGTTCTCGTCCTCCGCGCTTGCTTTTTCTCAGAAAGAGCCGTGGTGTGCGTTTTCGCCGGAAAACGCGTTTTCGGCCGAAAACGTGTACGTTTGCACTTCCCCGCCACAGGGAAGCTGCTAGCCGGGAATTCTCTGCCTGGTTCTACTCGGTGCCCGGAACGCTACGCAGGGCTAAAGCGGTTCCCGTCCTCCGTGCTTGCTTTTTCTCAGAAAGAGCCGTGGTGTGCGTTTTCGCCAGAAAACGCGTTTTCGGCCGAAAACGTGTACGTTTGCACTTCCCCGCCACAGGGAAGCTGCTAGCCGGGAATTCTCTGCCTGGTTCTACCCGCTGCCCGGAACGCTACGCAGGGCAAAAGCGGTTCTCGTCCTCCGTGCTTGCTTTTTCTCAGAAAGAGCCGTGGTGTGCGTTTTCGCCGGAAAACGCGTTTTCGGCCGAAAACGTGTACGTTTGCACTTCCCCGCCACAGGGAAGCTGCTAGCCGGGAATTCTCTGCCTGGTTCTACCCGGTGCCCGGAACGCTACGCAGGGCAAAAGCGGTTCTCGTCCTCCGCGCTTGCTTTTTCTCAGAAAGAGCCGTGGTGTGCGTTTTCGCCGGAAAACGCGTTTTCGGCCGAAAACGTGTACGTTTGCACTTCCCCGCCACAGGGAAGCTGCTAGCCGGGAATTCTCTGCCTGGTCCTACCCGCTGCCCGGAACGCTACGCAGGGCAAAAGCGGTTCTCGTCCTCCGCGCTTGCTTTTTCTCAGAAAGAGCCGTGGTGTGCGTTTTCGCCGGAAAACGCGTTTTCGGCCGAAAACGTGTACGTTTGCACTTCCCCGCCACAGGGAAGCTGCTAGCCGGGAATTCTCTGCCTGGTTCTACCCACTGCCCGGAACGCTACGCAGGGCAAAAGCCGTTCTCGTCCTCCGTGCTTGCTTTTTCTCAGAGAGAGCCGTGGTATGCGTTTTCGCCGGAAAACGCGTTTTCGGCCGAAAACGTCTACGTTTGCACTTCCCCGCCACAGGGAAGCTGCTAGCCGGGAATTCTCTGCCTGGTTCTACCCGCTGCCCGGAACGCTACGCAGGGCAAAAGCGGTTCTCGTCCTCCGTGCTTGCTTTTTCTCAGAAAGAGCCGTGGTGTGCGTTTTCGCCGGAAAACGCGTTTTCGGCCGAAAACGTGTACGTTTGCACTTCCCCGCCACAGGGAAGCTGCTAGCCGGGAATTCTCTGCCTGGTTCTATCCGCTGCCCGGAACGCTACGCAGGGCAAAAGCGGTTCTCGTCCTCCGTGCTTGCTTTTTCTCAGAAAGAGCCGTGGTGTGCGTTTTCGCCGTTAAACGCGTTTTCGGCCGAAAACGTGTACGTTTGCACTTCCCCGCCACAGGGAAGCTGCTAGCCGGGAATTCTCTGCCTGGTTCTACCCGCTGCCCGGAACGCTACGCAGGGCAAAAGCGGTTCTCGTCCTCCGTGCTTGCTTTTTCTCAGAAAGAGCCGTGGTGTGCGTTTTCGCCGGAAAACGCGTTTTCGGCCGAAAACGTGTACGTTTGCACTTCCCCGCCACAGGGAAGCTGCTAGCCGGGAATTCTCTGCCTGGTTGTACCCGCTGCCCGGAACGCTAAGCAGGGCAAAAGCGGTTCTCGTCCTCCGTGCTTGCTTTTTCTCAGAAAGAGCCGTGGTGTGCGTTTTCGCCGGAAAACGCGATTTCGGCCGAAAACGTGTACGTTTGCATTTCCCCGCCACAGGGAAGCTGCTAGCCGGGAATTCTCTGCCTGGTTCTACCCGCTGCCCGGAACGCTACGCAGGGCAAAAGCGGTTCTCGTCCTCCGTGCTTGCTTTTTCTCAGAAAGAGCCGTGGTGTGCGTTTTCGCCGGAAAACGCGTTTTCGGCCGAAAACGTGTACGTTTGCAGTTCCCCGCCACAGGGAAGCTGCTAGCCGGGAATTCTCTGCCTGATTCTACCCGCTGCCCGGAACGCTACGCAGGGCAAAAGCGGTTCTCGTCCTCCGTGCTTGCTTTTTCTCAGAAAGAGCCGTGGTGTGCGTTTTCGCCGGAAAACGCGTTTTCGGCCGAAAACGTGTACGTTTGCACTTCCCCGCCACAGGGAAGCTGCTAGCCGGGAATTCTCTGCCTGGTTCTACCCGCTGCCCGGAACGCTACGCAGGGCAAAAGCGGTTCTCGTCCTCCGTGCTTGCTTTTTCTCAGAAAGAGCCGTGGTGTGCGTTTTCGCCGGAAAACGCGTTTTCGGCCGAAAACGTGTACGTTTGCACTTCCCCGCCACAGGGAAGCTGCTAGCCGGGAATTCTCTGCCTGGTTCTACCCGCTGCCCGGAACGCTACGCAGGGCAAAAGCGGTTCTCGTCCTCCGCGCTTGCTTTTTCTCAGAAAGAGCCGTGGTGTGCGTTTTCGCCGGAAAACGCGTTTTCGGCCGAAAACGTGTACGTTTGCACTTCCCCGCCACAGGGAAGCTGCTAGCCGGGAATTCTCTGCCTGGTTCTACCCGCTGCCCGGAACGCTACGCAGGGCAAAAGCGGTTCTCGTCCTCCGTGCTTGCTTTTTCTCAGAAAGAGCCGTGGTGTGCGTTTTCGCCGGAAAACGCGTTTTCGGCCGAAAACGTGTATGTTTGCACTTCCCCGCCACAGGGAAGCTGCTAGCCGGGAATTCTCTGCCTGGTTCTACCCGCTGCCCGGAACGCTACGCAGGGCAAAAGCGGTTCTCGTCCTCCGTGCTTGCTTTTTCTCAGAAAGAGCCGTGGTGTGCGTTTTCGCCGGAAAACGCGTTTTCGGCCGAAAACGTGTACGTTTGCACTTCCCCGCCACAGGGAAGCTGCTAGCCGGGAATTCTCTGCCTGGTTCTACCGCTGCCCGGAACGCTACGCAGGGCAAAAGCGGTTCTCGTCCTCCGCGCTTGCTTTTTCTCAGAAAGAGCCGTGGTGTGCGTTTTCCGCCGGAAAACGCGTTTTCGGCCGAAAACGTGTACGTTTGCACTTCCCCGCCACAGGGAAGCTGCTAGCCGGGAATTCTCTGCCTGGTTCTACCCGCTGCCCGGAACGCTGCGCAGGGCAAAAGCGGTTCTCGTCCTACGTGCTTGCTTTTTCTCAGAAAGAGCCGTGGTGTGCGTTTTCGCCGGAAAACGCGTTTTCGGCCGAAAACGTCTACGTTTGCACTTCCCCGCCACAGGGAAGCTGCTAGCCGGGAATTCTCTGCCTGGTTCTACCCGCTGCCCGGAACGCTACGCAGGGCAAAAGCGGTTCTCGTCCTCCGCGCTTGCTTTTTCTCAGAAAGAGCCGTGGTGTGCGTTTTCGCCGGAAAACGCGTTTTCGGCCGAAAACGTGTACGTTTGCACTTCCCCGCCACAGGGAAGCTGCTAGCCGGGAATTCTCTGCCTGGTTCTACCCGCTGCCCGGAACGCTACGCAGGGCAGAAGCGGTTCTCGTCCTCCGCGCTTGCTTTTTCTCAGAAAGAGCCGTGGTGTGCGTTTTCGCCGAAAACGCGTTTTCGGCCGAAAACGTGTACGTTTGCACTTCCCCGCCACAGGGAAGCTGCTAGCCGGGAATTCTCTGCCTGGTTCTACCCGCTGCCCGGAACGCTACGCAGGGCAAAAGCGGTTCTCGTCCTCCGTGCTTGCTTTTTCTCAGAAAGAGCCGTGGTGTGCGTTTTCGCCGGAAAACGCGTTTTCGGCCGAAAACGTGTACGTTTGCACTTCCCCGCCACAGGGAAGCTGCTAGCCGGGAATTCTCTGCCTGGTTCTACCCGCTGCCCGGAACGCTACGCAGGGCAAAAGCGGTTCTCGTCCTCCGTGCTTGCTTTTTCTCAGAAAGAGCCGTGGTGTGCGTTTTCGCCGGAAAACGCGTTTTCGGCCGAAAACGTGTACGTTTGCACTTCCCCGCCACAGGGAAGCTGCTAGCCGGGAATTCTCTGCCTGGTTCTACCCGCTGCCCGGAACGCTACGCAGGGCAAAAGCGGTTCTCGTCCTCCGTGCTTGCTTTTTCTCAGAAAGAGCCGTGGTGTGCGTTTTCGCCGGAAAACGCGTTTTCGGCCGAAAACGTGTACGTTTGCACTTCCCCGCCACAGGGAAGCTGCTAGCCGGGAATTCTCTGCCTGGTTCTACCCGCTGCCCGGAACGCTACGCAGGGCAAAAGCGGTTCTCGTCCTCCGTGCTTGCTTTTTCTCAGAAAGAGCCGTGGTGTGCGTTTTCGCCGGAAAACGCGTTTTCGGCCGAAAACGTGTACGTTTGCACTTCCCCGCCACAGGGAAGCTGCTAGCCGGGAATTCTCTGCCTGGTTCTACCCGCTGCCCGGAACGCTACGCAGGGCAAAAGCGGTTCTCGTCCTCCGTGCTTGCTTTTTCTCAGAAAGAGCCGTGGTGTGCGTTTTCGCCGGAAAACGCGTTTTCGGCCGAAAACGTGTACGTTTGCACTTCCCCGCCACAGGGAAGCTGCTAGCCGGGAATTCTCTGCCTGGTTCTACCCGCTGCCCGGAACGCTACGCAGGGCAAAAGCGGTTCTCGTCCTCCGTGCTTGCTTTTTCTCAGAAAGAGCCGTGGTGTGCGTTTTCGCCGGAAAACGCGTTTTCGGCCGAAAACGTGTACGTTTGCACTTCCCCGCCACAGGGAAGCTGCTAGCCGGGAATTCTCTGCCTGGTTCTACCCGCTGCCCGGAACGCTACGCAGGGCAAAAGCGGTTCTCGTCCTCCGTGCTTGCTTTTTCTCAGAAAGAGCCGTGGTGTGCGTTTTCGCCGGAAAACGCGTTTTCGGCCGAAAACGTGTACGTTTGCACTTCCCCGCCACAGGGAAGCTGCTAGCCGGGAATTCTCTGCCTGGTTCTACCCGCTGCCCGGAACGCTACGCAGGGCAAAAGCGGTTCTCGTCCTCCGTGCTTGCTTTTTCTCAGAAAGAGCCGTGGTGTGCGTTTTCGCCGGAAAACGCGTTTTCGGCCGAAAACGTGTACGTTTGCACTTCCCCGCCACAGGGAAGCTGCTAGCCGGGAATTCTCTGCCTGGTTCTACCCGCTGCCCGGAACGCTACGCAGGGCAAAAGCGGTTCTCGTCCTCCGTGCTTGCTTTTTCTCAGAAAGAGCCGTGGTGTGCGTTTTCGCCGGAAAACGCGTTTTCGGCCGAAAACGTGTACGTTTGCACTTCCCCGCCACAGGGAAGCTGCTAGCCGGGAATTCTCTGCCTGGTTCTACCCGCTGCCCGGAACGCTACGCAGGGCAAAAGCGGTTCTCGTCCTCCGTGCTTGCTTTTTCTCAGAAAGAGCCGTGGTGTGCGTTTTCGCCGGAAAACGCGTTTTCGGCCGAAAACGTGTACGTTTGCACTTCCCCGCCACAGGGAAGCTGCTAGCCGGGAATTCTCTGCCTGGTTCTACCCGCTGCCCGGAACGCTACGCAGGGCAAAAGCGGTTCTCGTCCTCCGTGCTTGCTTTTTCTCAGAAAGAGCCGTGGTGTGCGTTTTCGCCGGAAAACGCGTTTTCGGCCGAAAACGTGTACGTTTGCACTTCCCCGCCACAGGGAAGCTGCTAGCCGGGAATTCTCTGCCTGGTTCTACCCGCTGCCCGGAACGCTACGCAGGGCAAAAGCGGTTCTCGTCCTCCGTGCTTGCTTTTTCTCAGAAAGAGCCGTGGTGTGCGTTTTCGCCGGAAAACGCGTTTTCGGCCGAAAACGTGTACGTTTGCACTTCCCCGCCACAGGGAAGCTGCTAGCCGGGAATTCTCTGCCTGGTTCTACCCGCTGCCCGGAACGCTACGCAGGGCAAAAGCGGTTCTCGTCCTCCGTGCTTGCTTTTTCTCAGAAAGAGCCGTGGTGTGCGTTTTCGCCGGAAAACGCGTTTTCGGCCGAAAACGTGTACGTTTGCACTTCCCCGCCACAGGGAAGCTGCTAGCCGGGAATTCTCTGCCTGGTTCTACCCGCTGCCCGGAACGCTACGCAGGGCAAAAGCGGTTCTCGTCCTCCGTGCTTGCTTTTTCTCAGAAAGAGCCGTGGTGTGCGTTTTCGCCGGAAAACGCGTTTTCGGCCGAAAACGTGTACGTTTGCACTTCCCCGCCACAGGGAAGCTGCTAGCCGGGAATTCTCTGCCTGGTTCTACCCGCTGCCCGGAACGCTACGCAGGGCAAAAGCGGTTCTCGTCCTCCGTGCTTGCTTTTTCTCAGAAAGAGCCGTGGTGTGCGTTTTCGCCGGAAAACGCGTTTTCGGCCGAAAACGTGTACGTTTGCACTTCCCCGCCACAGGGAAGCTGCTAGCCGGGAATTCTCTGCCTGGTTCTACCCGCTGCCCGGAACGCTACGCAGGGCAAAAGCGGTTCTCGTCCTCCGTGCTTGCTTTTTCTCAGAAAGAGCCGTGGTGTGCGTTTTCGCCGGAAAACGCGTTTTCGGCCGAAAACGTGTACGTTTGCACTTCCCCGCCACAGGGAAGCTGCTAGCCGGGAATTCTCTGCCTGGTTCTACCCGCTGCCCGGAACGCTACGCAGGGCAAAAGCGGTTCTCGTCCTCCGTGCTTGCTTTTTCTCAGAAAGAGCCGTGGTGTGCGTTTTCGCCGGAAAACGCGTTTTCGGCCGAAAACGTGTACGTTTGCACTTCCCCGCCACAGGGAAGCTGCTAGCCGGGAATTCTCTGCCTGGTTCTACCCGCTGCCCGGAACGCTACGCAGGGCAAAAGCGGTTCTCGTCCTCCGTGCTTGCTTTTTCTCAGAAAGAGCCGTGGTGTGCGTTTTCGCCGGAAAACGCGTTTTCGGCCGAAAACGTGTACGTTTGCACTTCCCCGCCACAGGGAAGCTGCTAGCCGGGAATTCTCTGCCTGGTTCTACCCGCTGCCCGGAACGCTACGCAGGGCAAAAGCGGTTCTCGTCCTCCGTGCTTGCTTTTTCTCAGAAAGAGCCGTGGTGTGCGTTTTCGCCGGAAAACGCGTTTTCGGCCGAAAACGTGTACGTTTGCACTTCCCCGCCACAGGGAAGCTGCTAGCCGGGAATTCTCTGCCTGGTTCTACCCGCTGCCCGGAACGCTACGCAGGGCAAAAGCGGTTCTCGTCCTCCGTGCTTGCTTTTTCTCAGAAAGAGCCGTGGTGTGCGTTTTCGCCGGAAAACGCGTTTTCGGCCGAAAACGTGTACGTTTGCACTTCCCCGCCACAGGGAAGCTGCTAGCCGGGAATTCTCTGCCTGGTTCTACCCGCTGCCCGGAACGCTACGCAGGGCAAAAGCGGTTCTCGTCCTCCGTGCTTGCTTTTTCTCAGAAAGAGCCGTGGTGTGCGTTTTCGCCGGAAAACGCGTTTTCGGCCGAAAACGTGTACGTTTGCACTTCCCCGCCACAGGGAAGCTGCTAGCCGGGAATTCTCTGCCTGGTTCTACCCGCTGCCCGGAACGCTACGCAGGGCAAAAGCGGTTCTCGTCCTCCGTGCTTGCTTTTTCTCAGAAAGAGCCGTGGTGTGCGTTTTCGCCGGAAAACGCGTTTTCGGCCGAAAACGTGTACGTTTGCACTTCCCCGCCACAGGGAAGCTGCTAGCCGGGAATTCTCTGCCTGGTTCTACCCGCTGCCCGGAACGCTACGCAGGGCAAAAGCGGTTCTCGTCCTCCGTGCTTGCTTTTTCTCAGAAAGAGCCGTGGTGTGCGTTTTCGCCGGAAAACGCGTTTTCGGCCGAAAACGTGTACGTTTGCACTTCCCCGCCACAGGGAAGCTGCTAGCCGGGAATTCTCTGCCTGGTTCTACCCGCTGCCCGGAACGCTACGCAGGGCAAAAGCGGTTCTCGTCCTCCGTGCTTGCTTTTTCTCAGAAAGAGCCGTGGTGTGCGTTTTCGCCGGAAAACGCGTTTTCGGCCGAAAACGTGTACGTTTGCACTTCCCCGCCACAGGGAAGCTGCTAGCCGGGAATTCTCTGCCTGGTTCTACCCGCTGCCCGGAACGCTACGCAGGGCAAAAGCGGTTCTCGTCCTCCGTGCTTGCTTTTTCTCAGAAAGAGCCGTGGTGTGCGTTTTCGCCGGAAAACGCGTTTTCGGCCGAAAACGTGTACGTTTGCACTTCCCCGCCACAGGGAAGCTGCTAGCCGGGAATTCTCTGCCTGGTTCTACCCGCTGCCCGGAACGCTACGCAGGGCAAAAGCGGTTCTCGTCCTCCGTGCTTGCTTTTTCTCAGAAAGAGCCGTGGTGTGCGTTTTCGCCGGAAAACGCGTTTTCGGCCGAAAACGTGTACGTTTGCACTTCCCCGCCACAGGGAAGCTGCTAGCCGGGAATTCTCTGCCTGGTTCTACCCGCTGCCCGGAACGCTACGCAGGGCAAAAGCGGTTCTCGTCCTCCGTGCTTGCTTTTTCTCAGAAAGAGCCGTGGTGTGCGTTTTCGCCGGAAAACGCGTTTTCGGCCGAAAACGTGTACGTTTGCACTTCCCCGCCACAGGGAAGCTGCTAGCCGGGAATTCTCTGCCTGGTTCTACCCGCTGCCCGGAACGCTACGCAGGGCAATAGCGGTTCTCGTCCTCCGTGCTTGCTTTTTCTCAGAAAGAGCCGTGGTGTGCGTTTTCGCCGGAAAACGCGTTTTCCTCCGAAAACGTGTACGTTTGCACTTCCCCGCCACAGGGAAGCTGCTAGCCGGGAATTCTCTGCCTGGTTCTACCCGCTGCCCGGAACGCTACGCAGGGCAAAAGCGGTTCTCGTCCTCCGTGCTTGCTTTTTCTCAGAAAGAGCCGTGGTGTGCGTTTTCGCCGGAAAACGCGTTTTCGGCCGAAAACGTGTACGTTTGCACTTCCCCGCCACAGGGAAGCTGCTAGCCGGGAATTCTCTGCCTGGTTCTACCCGCTGCCCGGAACGCTACGCAGAGCAAAAGCGGTTCTCGTCCTCGGTGCTTGCTTTTTCTCAGAAAGAGCCCTGGTGTGCCTTTTCGCCGGAAAACGCGTTTTCGGCCGAAAACGTGTACGTTTGCACTTCCCCGCCACAGGGAAGCTGCTAGCCGGGAATTCTCTGCCTGGTTCTACCCGCTGCCCGGAACGCTACGCAGGGCAAAAGCGGTTCTCGTCCTCCGTGCTTGCTTTTTCTCAGAAAGAGCCGTGGTGTGCCTTTTCGCCGGAAAACGCGTTTTCGGCCGAAAACGTGTACGTTTGCACTTCCCCGCCACAGGGAAGCTGCTAGCCGGGAATTCTCTGCCTGGTTCTACCCGCTGCCCGGAACGCTACGCAGGGCAAAAGCGGTTCTCGTCCTCCGTGCTTGCTTTTTCTCAGAAAGAGCCGTGGTGTGCGTTTTCGCCGGAAAACGCGTTTTCGGCCGAAAACGTGTACTGTTTGCACTTCCCCGCCACAGGGAAGCTGCTAGCCGGAATTCTCTGCCTGCTTCTACCCGCTGCCCGGAACGCTACGCAGGGCAAAAGCGGTTCTCGTCCTCCGTGCTTGCTTTTTCTCAGAAAGAGCCGTGGTGTGCGTTTTCGCCGGAAAACGCGTTTTCGGCCGAAAACGTGTACGTTTGCACTTCCCCGCCACAGGGAAGCTGCTAGCCGGGAATTCTCTGCCTGGTTCTACCCGCTGCCCGGAACGCTACGCAGGGCAAAAGCGGTTCTCGTCCTCCGTGCTTGCTTTTTCTCAGAAAGAGCCGTGGTGTGCGTTTTCGCCGGAAAACGCGTTTTCGGCCGAAAACGTGTACGTTTGCACTTCCCCGCCACAGGGAAGCTGCTAGCCGGGAATTCTCTGCCTGGTTCTACCCGCTGCCCGGAACGCTACGCAGGGCAAAAGCGGTTCTCGTCCTCCGTGCTTGCTTTTTCTCAGAAAGAGCCGTGGTGTGCGTTTTCGCCGGAAAACGCGTTTTCGGCCGAAAACGTGTATGTTTGCACTTCCCCGCCACAGGGAAGCTGCTAGCCGGGAATTCTCTGCCTGGTTCTACCCGCTGCCCGGAACGCTACGCAGGGCAAAAGCGGTTCTCGTCCTCCGTGCTTGCTTTTTCTCAGAAAGAGCCGTGGTGTGCGTTTTCGCCGGAAAACGCGTTTTCGGCCGAAAACGTGTACGTTTGCACTTCCCCGCCACAGGGAAGCTGCTAGCCGGGAATTCTCTGCCTGGTTCTACCCGCTGCCCGGAACGCTACGCAGGGCAAAAGCGGTTCTCGTCCTCCGTGCTTGCTTTTTCTCAGAAAGAGCCGTGGTGTGCGTTTTCGCCGGAAAACGCGTTTTCGGCCGAGAACGTGTACGTTTGCACTTCCCCGCCACAGGGAAGCTGCTAGCCGGGAATTCTCTGCCTGGTTCTACCCGCTGCCCGGAACGCTACGCTGGGCAAAAGCGGTTCTCGTCCTCCGTGCTTGCTTTTTCTCAGAAAGAGCCGTGGTGTGCCTTTTCGCCGGAAAACGCGTTATCGGCCGAAAACGTGTACGTTTGCACTTCCCCGCCACAGGGAAGCTGCTAGCCGGGAATTCTCTGCCTGGTTCTACCCGCTGCCCGGAACGCTACGCAGGGCAAAAGCGGTTCTCGTCCTCCGTGCTTGCTTTTTCTCAGAAAGAGCCGTGGTGTGCGTTTTTGCCGGAAAACGCGTTTTCGGCCGAAAACGTGTACTTTTGCACTTCCCCGCCTACAGGGAAGCTGCTAGCCGGGAATTCTCTGCCTGGTTCTACCCGCTGCCCGGAACGCTACGCAGGGCAAAAGCGGTTCTCGTCCTCCGTGCTTGCTTTTTCTCAGAAAGAGCCGTGGTGTGCCTTTTCGCCGGAAAACGCGTTTTCGGCCGAAAACGTGTACGTTTGCACTTCCCCGCCACAGGGAAGCTGCTAGCCGGGAATTCTCTGCCTGGTTCTACCCGCTGCCCGGAACGTTACGCAGGGCAAAAGCGGTTCTCCTCCTCCGTGCTTGCTTTTTCTCAGAAAGAGCCGTGGTGTGCGTTTTCGCCGGAAAACGCGTTTTCGGCCGAAAACGTGTACGTTTGCACTTCCCCGCCACAGGGAAGCTGCTAGCCGGGAATTCTCTGCCTGGTTCTACCCGCTGCCCGGAACGCTACGCAGGGCAAAAGCGGTTCTCGTCCTCCGGTGCTTGCTTTTTCTCAGAAAGAGCCGTGGTGTGCGTTTTCGCCGGAAAACGCGTTTTCGGCCGAAAACGTGTACGTTTGCACTTCCCCGCCACAGGGAAGCTGCTAGCCGGGAATTCTCTGCCTGGTTCTACCCGCTGCCCGGAACGCTACGCAGGGCAAAAGCGGTTCTCGTCCTCCGTGCTTGCTTTTTCTCAGAAAGAGCCGTGGTGTGCGTTTTCGCCGGAAAACGCGTTTTCGGCCGAAAACGTGTACGTTTGCACTTCCCCGCCACAGGGAAGCTGCTAGCCGGGAATTCTCTGCCTGGTTCTACCCGCTGCCCGGAACGCTACGCAGGGCAAAAGCGGTTCTCGTCCTCCGGTGCTTGCTTTTTCTCAGAAAGAGCCGTGGTGTGCGTTTTCGCCGGAAAACGCGTTTTCGGCCGAAAACGTGTACGTTTGCACTTCCCCGCCACAGGGAAGCTGCTAGCCGGGAATTCTCTGCCTGGTTCTACCCGCTGCCCGGAACGCTACGCAGGGCAAAAGCGGTTCTCGTCCTCCGTGCTTGCTTTTTCTCAGAAAGAGCCGTGGTGTGCGTTTTCGCCGGAAAACGCGTTTTCGGCCGAAAACGTGTACGTTTGCACTTCCCCGCCACAGGGAAGCTGCTAGCCGGGAATTCTCTGCCTGGTTCTACCCGCTGCCCGGAACGCTACGCAGGGCAAAAGCGGTTCTCGTCCTCCGTGCTTGCTTTTTCTCAGAAAGAGCCGTGGTGTGCGTTTTCGCCGGAAAACGCGTTTTCGGCCGAAAACGTGTACGTTTGCACTTCCCCGCCACAGGGAAGCTGCTAGCCGGGAATTCTCTGCCTGGTTCTACCCGCTACCCGGAACGCTACGCAGGGCAATAGCGGTTCTCGTCCTCCGTGCTTGCTTTTTCTCAGAAAGAGCCGTGGTGTGCGTTTTCGCCGGAAAACGCGTTTTCGGCCGAAAACGTGTACGTTTGCACTTCCCCGCCACAGGGAAGCTGCTAGCCGGGAATTCTCTGCCTGCTTCTACCCGCTGCCCGGAACGCTACGCAGGGCAAAAGCGGTTCTCGTCCTCCGTGCTTGCTTTTTCTCAGAAAGAGCCGTGGTGTGCGTTTTCGCCGGAAAACGCGTTTTCGGCCGAAAACGTGTACGTTTGCACTTCCCCGCCACAGGGAAGCTGCTAGCCGGGAATTCTCTGCCTGGTTCTACCCGCTGCCCGGAACGCTACGCAGGGCAAAAGCGGTTCTCGTCCTCCGTGCTTGCTTTTTCTCAGAAAGAGCCGTGGTGTGCGTTTTCGCCGGAAAACGCGTTTTCGGCCGAAAACGTGTACGTTTGCACTTCCCCGCCACAGGGAAGCTGCTAGCCGGGAATTCTCTGCCTGGTTCTACCCGCTGCCCGGAACGCTACGCAGGGCAAAAGCGGTTCTCGTCCTCCGTGCTTGCTTTTTCTCAGAAAGAGCCGTGGTGTGCGTTTTCGCCGGAAAACGCGTTTTCGGCCGAAAACGTGTACGTTTGCACTTCCCCGCCACAGGGAAGCTGCTAGCCGGGAATTCTCTGCCTGGTTCTACCCGCTGCCCGGAACGCTACGCAGGGCAAAAGCGGTTCTCGTCCTCCGTGCTTGCTTTTTCTCAGAAAGAGCCGTGGTGTGCGTTTTCGCCGGAAAACGCGTTTTCGGCCGAAAACGTGTACGTTTGCACTTCCCCGCCACAGGGAAGCTGCTAGCCGGGAATTCTCTGCCTGGTTCTACCCGCTGCCCGGAACGCTACGCAGGGCAAAAGCGGTTCTCGTCCTCCGTGCTTGCTTTTTCTCAGAAAGAGCCGTGGTGTGCGTTTTCGCCGGAAAACGCGTTTTCGGCCGAAAACGTGTACGTTTGCACTTCCCCGCCACAGGGAAGCTGCTAGCCGGGAATTCTCTGCCTGGTTCTACCCGCTGCCCGGAACGCTACGCAGGGCAAAAGCGGTTCTCGTCCTCCGTGCTTGCTTTTTCTCAGAAAGAGCCGTGGTGTGCGTTTTCGCCGGAAAACGCGTTTTCGGCCGAAAACGTGTACGTTTGCACTTCCCCGCCACAGGGAAGCTGCTAGCCGGGAATTCTCTGCCTGGTTCTACCCGCTGCCCGGAACGCTACGCAGGGCAAAAGCGGTTCTCGTCCTCCGTGCTTGCTTTTTCTCAGAAAGAGCCGTGGTGTGCCTTTTCGCCGGAAAACGCGTTTTCGGCCGAAAACGTGTACGTTTGCACTTCCCCGCCACAGGGAAGCTGCTAGCCGGGAATTCTCTGCCTGGTTCTACCCGCTGCCCGGAACGCTACGCAAGGCAAAAGCGGTTCTCGTCCTCCGTGCTTGCTTTTTCTCAGAAAGAGCCGTGGTGTGCGTTTTCGCCGGAAAACGCGTTTTCGGCCGAAAACGTGTACGTTTGCACTTCCCCGCCACAGGGAAGCTGCTAGCCGGGAATTCTCTGCCTGGTTCTACCCGCTGCCCGGAACGCTACGCAGGGCAAAAGCGGTTCTCGTCCTCCGTGCTTGCTTTTTCTCAGAAAGAGCCGTGGTGTGCGTTTTCGCCGGAAAACGCGTTTTCGGCCGAAAACGTGTACGTTTGCACTTCCCCGCCACAGGGAAGCTGCTAGCCGGGAATTCTCTGCCTGGTTCTACCCGCTGCCCGGAACGCTACGCAGGGCAAAAGCGGTTCTCGTCCTCCGTGCTTGCTTTTTCTCAGAAAGAGCCGTGGTGTGCGTTTTCGCCGGAAAACGCGTTTTCGGCCGAAAACGTGTACGTTTGCACTTCCCCGCCACAGGGAAGCTGCTAGCCGGGAATTCTCTGCCTGGTTCTACCCGCTGCCCGGAACGCTATGCAGGGCAAAAGCGGTTCTCGTCCTCCGTGCTTGCTTTTTCTCAGAAAGAGCCGTGGTGTGCGTTTTCGCCGGAAAACGCGTTTTCGGCCGAAAACGTGTACGTTTGCACTTCCCCGCCACAGGGAAGCTGCTAGCCGGGAATTCTCTGCCTGGTTCTACCCGCTGCCCGGAACGCTACGCAGGGCAAAAGCGGTTCTCGTCCTCGGTGCTTGCTTTTTCTCAGAAAGAGCCGTGGTGTGCGTTTTCGCCGGAAAACGCGTTTTCGGCCGAAAACGTGTACGTTTGCACTTCCCCGCCACAGGGAAGCTGCTAGCCGGGAATTCTCTGCCTGGTTCTACCCGCTGCCCGGAACGCTACGCAGGGCAAAAGCGGTTCTCGTCCTCCGTGCTTGCTTTTTCTCAGAAAGAGCCGTGGTGTGCGTTTTCGCCGGAAAACGCGTTTTCGGCCGAAAACGTGTACGTTTGCACTTCCCCGCCACAGGGAAGCTGCTAGCCGGGAATTCTCTGCCTGGTTCTACCCGCTGCCCGGAACGCTACGCAGGGCAAAAGCGGTTCTCGTCCTCCGTGCTTGCTTTTTCTCAGAAAGAGCCGTGGTGTGCGTTTTCGCCGGAAAACGCGTTTTCGGCCGAAAACGTGTACGTTTGCACTTCCCCGCCACAGGGAAGCTGCTAGCCGGGAATTCTCTGCCTGCTTCTACCCGCTGCCCGGAACGCTACGCAGGGCAAAAGCGGTTCTCGTCCTCCGTGCTTGCTTTTTCTCAGAAAGAGCCGTGGTGTGCGTTTTCGCCGGAAAACGCGTTTTCGGCCGAAAACGTGTACGTTTGCACTTCCCCGCCACAGGGAAGCTGCTAGCCGGGAATTCTCTGCCTGGTTCTACCCGCTGCCCGGAACGCTACGCAGGGCAAAAGCGGTTCTCGTCCTCCGTGCTTGCTTTTTCTCAGAAAGAGCCGTGGTGTGCCTTTTCGCCGGAAAACGCGTTTTCGGCCGAAAACGTGTACGTTTGCACTTCCCCGCCACAGGGAAGCTGCTAGCCGGGAATTCTCTGCCTGGTTCTACCCGCTGCCCGGAACGCTACGCAGGGCAAAAGCGGTTCTCGTCCTCCGTGCTTGCTTTTTCTCAGAAAGAGCCGTGGTGTGCGTTTTCGCCGGAAAACGCGTTTTCGGCCGAAAACGTGTACGTTTGCACTTCCCCGCCACAGGGAAGCTGCTAGCCTGGAATTCTCTGCCTGGTTCTACCCGCTGCCCGGAACGCTACGCAAGGCAAAAGCGGTTCTCGTCCTCCGTGCTTGCTTTTTCTCAGAAAGAGCCGTGGTGTGCGTTTTCGCCGGAAAACGCGTTTTCGGCCGAAAACGTGTACGTTTGCACTTCCCCGCCACAGGGAAGCTGCTAGCCGGGAATTCTCTGCCTGGTTCTACCCGCTGCCCGGAACGCTACGCAGGGCAAAAGCGGTTCTCGTCCTCCGTGCTTGCTTTTTCTCAGAAAGAGCCGTGGTGTGCGTTTTCGCCGGAAAACGCGTTTTCGGCCGAAAACGTGTACGTTTGCACTTCCCCGCCACAGGGAAGCTGCTAGCCGGGAATTCTCTGCCTGGTTCTACCCGCTGCCCGGAACGCTACGCAGGGCAAAAGCGGTTCTCGTCCTCCGTGCTTGCTTTTTCTCAGAAAGAGCCGTGGTGTGCGTTTTCGCCGGAAAAGGCGTTTTCGGCCGAAAACGTGTACGTTTGCACTTCCCCGCCACAGGGAAGCTGCTAGCCGGGAATTCTCTGCCTGGTTCTACCCGCTGCCCGGAACGCTACGCAGGGCAATAGCGGTTCTCGTCCTCCGTGCTTGCTTTTTCTCAGAAAGAGCCGTGGTGTGCGTTTTCGCCGGAAAACGCGTTTTCCTCCGAAAACGTGTACGTTTGCACTTCCCCGCCACAGGGAAGCTGCTAGCCGGGAATTCTCTGCCTGGTTCTACCCGCTGCCCGGAACGCTACGCAGGGCAAAAGCGGTTCTCGTCCTCCGTGCTTGCTTTTTCTCAGAAAGAGCCGTGGTGTGCGTTTTCGCCGGAAAACGCGTTTTCGGCCGAAAACGTGTACGTTTGCACTTCCCCGCCACAGGGAAGCTGCTAGCCGGGAATTCTCTGCCTGGTTCTACCCGCTGCCCGGAACGCTACGCAGGGCAAAAGCGGTTCTCGTCCTCCGTGCTTGCTTTTTCTCAGAAAGAGCCGTGGTGTGCGTTTTCGCCGGAAAACGCGTTTTCGGCCGAAAACGTGTATGTTTGCACTTCCCCGCCACAGGGAAGCTGCTAGCCGGGAATTCTCTGCCTGCTTCTACCCGCTGCCCGGAACGCTACGCAGGGCAAAAGCGGTTCTCGTCCTCCGTGCTTGCTTTTTCTCAGAAAGAGCCGTGGTGTGCGTTTTCGCCGGAAAACGCGTTTTCGGCCGAAAACGTGTACGTTTGCACTTCCCCGCCACAGGGAAGCTGCTAGCCGGGAATTCTCTGCCTGGTTCTACCCGCTGCCCGGAACGCTACGCAGGGCAAAAGCGGTTCTCGTCCTCCGTGCTTGCTTTTTCTCAGAAAGAGCCGTGGTGTGCGTTTTTGCCGGAAAACGCGTTTTCGGCCGAAAACGTGTACGTTTGCACTTCCCCGCCACAGGGAAGCTGCTAGCCGGGAATTCTCTGCCTGGTTCTACCCGCTGCCCGGAACGCTACGCAGGGCAAAAGCGGTTCTCGTCCTCCGTGCTTGCTTTTTCTCAGAAAGAGCCGTGGTGTGCGTTTTCGCCGGAAAACGCGTTTTCGGCCGAAAACGTGTACGTTTGCACTTCCCCGCCACAGGGAAGCTGCTAGCCGGGAATTCTCTGCCTGGTTCTACCCGCTGCCCGGAACGCTACGCAGGGCAAAAGCGGTTCTCGTCCTCGGTGCTTGCTTTTTCTCAGAAAGAGCCGTGGTGTGCGTTTTCGCCGGAAAACGCGTTTTCGGCCGAAAACGTGTACGTTTGCACTTCCCCGCCACAGGGAAGCTGCTAGCCGGGAATTCTCTGCCTGGTTCTACCCGCTGCCCGGAACGCTACGCAGGGCAAAAGCGGTTCTCGTCCTCCGTGCTTGCTTTTTCTCAGAAAGAGCCGTGGTGTGCGTTTTCGCCGGAAAACGCGTTTTCGGCCGAAAACGTGTACGTTTGCACTTCCCCGCCACAGGGAAGCTGCTAGCCGGGAATTCTCTGCCTGGTTCTACCCGCTGCCCGGAACGCTACGCAGGGCAAAAGCGGTTCTCGTCCTCCGTGCTTGCTTTTTCTCAGAAAGAGCCGTGGTGTGCGTTTTCGCCGGAAAACGCGTTTTCGGCCGAAAACGTGTACGTTTGCACTTCCCCGCCACAGGGAAGCTGCTAGCCGGGAATTCTCTGCCTGGTTCTACCCGCTGCCCGGAACGCTACGCAGGGCAAAAGCGGTTCTCGTCCTCCGTGCTTGCTTTTTCTCAGAAAGAGCCGTGGTGTGCGTTTTCGCCGGAAAACGCGTTTTCGGCCGAGAACGTGTACGTTTGCACTTCCCCGCCACAGGGAAGCTGCTAGCCGGGAATTCTCTGCCTGGTTCTACCCGCTGCCCGGAACGCTACGTTGGGCAAAAGCGGTTCTCGTCCTCCGTGCTTGCTTTTTCTCAGAAAGAGCCGTGGTGTGCGTTTTCGCCGGAAAACGCGTTTTCGGCCGAAAACGTGTACGTTTGCACTTCCCCGCCACAGGGAAGCTGCTAGCCGGGAATTCTCTGCCTGGTTCTACCCGCTGCCCGGAACGCTACGCAGGGCAAAAGCGGTTCTCGTCCTCCGTGCTTGCTTTTTGTCAGAAAGAGCCGTGGTGTGCGTTTTTGCCGGAAAACGCGGTTTTCGGCCAAAAACGTGTACTTTTGCACTTCCCCGCTACAGGGAAGCTGCTAGCCGGGAATTCTCTGCCTGGTTCTACCCGCTGCCCGGAACGCTACGCAGGGCAAAAGCGGTTCTCGTCCTCCGTGCTTGCTTTTTCTCAGAAAGAGCCGTGGTGTGCCTTTTCGCCGGAAAACGCGTTTTCGGCCGAAAACGTGTACGTTTGCACTTCCCCGCCACAGGGAAGCTGCTAGCCGGGAATTCTCTGCCTGGTTCTACCCGCTGCCCGGAACGCTACGCAGGGCAAAAGCGGTTCTCGTCCTCCGTGCTTGCTTTTTCTCAGAAAGAGCCGTGGTGTGCGTTTTCGCCGGAAAACGCGTTTTCGGCCGAAAACGTGTACGTTTGCACTTCCCCGCCACAGGGAAGCTGCTAGCCGGGAATTCTCTGCCTGGTTCTACCCGCTGCCCGGAACGCTACGCAGGGCAAAAGCGGTTCTCGTCCTCCGTGCTTGCTTTTTCTCAGAAAGAGCCGTGGTGTGCGTTTTCGCCGGAAAACGCGTTTTCGGCCGAAAACGTGTACGTTTGCACTTCCCCGCCACAGGGAAGCTGCTAGCCGGGAATTCTCTGCCTGGTTCTACCCGCTGCCCGGAACGCTACGCAGGGCAAAAGCGGTTCTCGTCCTCCGTGCTTGCTTTTTCTCAGAAAGAGCCGTGGTGTGCGTTTTCGCCGGAAAACGCGTTTTCGGCCGAAAACGTGTACGTTTGCACTTCCCCGCCACAGGGAAGCTGCTAGCCGGGAATTCTCTGCCTGGTTCTACCCGCTGCCCGGAACGCTACGCAGGGCAAAAGCGGTTCTCGTCCTCCGTGCTTGCTTTTTCTCAGAAAGAGCCGTGGTGTGCGTTTTCGCCGGAAAACGCGTTTTCGGCCGAAAACGTGTACGTTTGCACTTCCCCGCCACAGGGAAGCTGCTAGCCGGGAATTCTCTGCCTGGTTCTACCCGCTGCCCGGAACGCTACGCAGGGCAAAAGCGGTTCTCGTCCTCCGTGCTTGCTTTTTCTCAGAAAGAGCCGTGGTGTGCGTTTTCGCCGGAAAACGCGTTTTCGGCCGAAAACGTGTACGTTTCTTCCCCGCCACAGGGAAGCTGCTAGCCGGGAATTCTCTGCCTGGTTCTACCCGCTGCCCGGAACGCTACGCAGGGCAAAAGCGGTTCTCGTCCTCCGTGCTTGCTTTTTCTCAGAAAGAGCCGTGGTGTGCGTTTTCGCCGGAAAACGCGTTTTCGGCCGAAAACGTGTACGTTTGCACTTCCCCGCCACAGGGAAGCTGCTAGCCGGGAATTCTCTGCCTGGTTCTACCCGCTGCCCGGAACGCTACGCAGGGCAAAAGCGGTTCTCGTCCTCCGTGCTTGCTTTTTCTCAGAAAGAGCCGTGGTGTGCGTTTTCGCCGGAAAACGCGTTTTCGGCCGAAAACGTGTACGTTTGCACTTCCCCGCCACAGGGAAGCTGCTAGCCGGGAATTCTCTGCCTGGTTCTACCCGCTGCCCGGAACGCTACGCAGGGCAAAAGCGGTTCTCGTCCTCCGTGCTTGCTTTTTCTCAGAAAGAGCCGTGGTGTGCGTTTTCGCCGGAAAACGCGTTTTCGGCCGAAAACGTGTACGTTTGCACTTCCCCGCCACAGGGAAGCTGCTAGCCGGGAATTCTCTGCCTGGTTCTACCCGCTGCCCGGAACGCTACGCAGGGCAAAAGCGGTTCTCGTCCTCCGTGCTTGCTTTTTCTCAGAAAGAGCCGTGGTGTGCGTTTTCGCCGGAAAACGCGTTTTCGGCCGAAAACGTGTACGTTTGCACTTCCCCGCCACAGGGAAGCTGCTAGCCGGGAATTCTCTGCCTGGTTCTACCCGCTGCCCGGAACGCTACGCAGGGCAAAAGCGGTTCTCGTCCTCCGTGCTTGCTTTTTCTCAGAAAGAGCCGTGGTGTGCGTTTTCGCCGGAAAACGCGTTTTCGGCCGAAAACGTGTACGTTTGCACTTCCCCGCCACAGGGAAGCTGCTAGCCGGGAATTCTCTGCCTGGTTCTACCCGCTGCCCGGAACGCTACGCAGGGCAAAAGCGGTTCTCGTCCTCCGTGCTTGCTTTTTCTCAGAAAGAGCCGTGGTGTGCGTTTTCGCCGGAAAACGCGTTTTCGGCCGAAAACGTGTACGTTTGCACTTCCCCGCCACAGGGAAGCTGCTAGCCGGGAATTCTCTGCCTGGTTCTACCCGCTGCCCGGAACGCTACGCAGGGCAAAAGCGGTTCTCGTCCTCCGTGCTTGCTTTTTCTCAGAAAGAGCCGTGGTGTGCGTTTTCGCCGGAAAACGCGTTTTCGGCCGAAAACGTGTACGTTTGCACTTCCCCGCCACAGGGAAGCTGCTAGCCGGGAATTCTCTGCCTGGTTCTACCCGCTGCCCGGAACGCTACGCAGGGCAAAAGCGGTTCTCGTCCTCCGTGCTTGCTTTTTCTCAGAAAGAGCCGTGGTGTGCGTTTTCGCCGGAAAACGCGTTTTCGGCCGAAAACGTGTACGTTTGCACTTCCCCGCCACAGGGAAGCTGCTAGCCGGGAATTCTCTGCCTGGTTCTACCCGCTGCCCGGAACGCTACGCAGGGCAAAAGCGGTTCTCGTCCTCCGTGCTTGCTTTTTCTCAGAAAGAGCCGTGGTGTGCGTTTTCGCCGGAAAACGCGTTTTCGGCCGAAAACGTGTACGTTTGCACTTCCCCGCCACAGGGAAGCTGCTAGCCGGGAATTCTCTGCCTGGTTCTACCCGCTGCCCGGAACGCTAGCGGGGCAAAAGCGGTTCTCGTCCTCCGTGCTTGCTTTTTCTCAGAAAGAGCCGTGGTGTGCGTTTTCGCCGGAAAACGCGTTTTCGGCCGAAAACGTGTACGTTTGCACTTCCCCGCCACAGGGAAGCTGCTAGCCGGGAATTCTCTGCCTGGTTCTACCCGCTGCCCGGAACGCTACGCAGGGCAAAAGCGGTTCTCGTCCTCCGTGCTTGCTTTTTCTCAGAAAGAGCCGTGGTGTGCGTTTTCGCCGGAAAACGCGTTTTCGGCCGAAAACGTGTACGTTTGCACTTCCCCGCCACAGGGAAGCTGCTAGCCGGGAATTCTCTGCCTGGTTCTACCCGCTGCCCGGAACGCTACGCAGGGCAAAAGCGGTTCTCGTCCTCCGTGCTTGCTTTTTCTCAGAAAGAGCCGTGGTGTGCGTTTTCGCCGGAAAACGCGTTTTCGGCCGAAAACGTGTACGTTTGCACTTCCCCGCCACAGGGAAGCTGCTAGCCGGGAATTCTCTGCCTGGTTCTACCCGCTGCCCGGAACGCTACGCAGGGCAAAAGCGTTCTCGTCCTCCGTGCTTGCTTTTTCTCAGAAAGAGCCGTGGTGTGCGTTTTCGCCGGAAAACGCGTTTTCGGCCGAAAACGTGTACGTTTGCACTTCCCGCCACAGGGAAGCTGCTAGCCGGGAATTCTCTGCCTGGTTCTACCCGCTGCCCGGAACGCTACGCAGGGCAAAAGCCGGTTCTCGTCCTCCGTGCTTGCTTTTTCTCAGAAAGAGCCGTGGTGTGCGTTTTCGCCGGAAAACGCGTTTTCGGCCGAAAACGTGTACGTTTGCACTTCCCCGCCACAGGGGAAGCTGCTAGCCGGGAATTCTCTGCCTGGTTCTACCCGCTGCCCGGAACGCTACGCAGGGCAAAAGCGGTTCTCGTCCTCCGTGCTTGCTTTTTCTCAGAAAGAGCCGTGGTGTGCGTTTTCGCCGGAAAACGCGTTTTCGGCCGAAAACGTGTACGTTTGCACTTCCCCGCCACAGGGAAGCTCTAGCCGGGAATTCTCTGCCCTGGTTCTACCCGCTGCCCGGAACGTTACGCAGGGCAAAAGCGGTTCTCGTCCTCCGTGCTTGCTTTTTCTCAGAAAGAGCCGTGGTGTGCGTTTCGCCGGCAAACGCGTTTTCGGCCGAAAACGTGTACGTTTGCACTTCCCCGCCACAGGGAAGCTGCTAGCCGCGAATTCTATGCCTGGTTCTACCCGCTGCCCGGAAAGCTACGCAGGGCAAAAGCGGTTCTCGTCCTCCGTGCTTGCTTTTTCTCAGAAAGAGCCGTGGTGTGCGTTTTCGCCGGAAAACGCGTTTTCGGCCGAAAACGTGTACGTTTGCACTTCCCCGCCACAGGGAAGCTGCTAGCCGGGAATTCTCTGCCTGGTTCTACCCGCTGCCCGGAACGCTACGCAGGGCAAAAGCGGTTCTCGTCCTCCGTGCTTGCTTTTTCTCAGAAAGAGCCGTGGTGTGCGTTTTCGCTGGAAAACGCGTTTTCGGACGAAAACGTGTACGTTTGCACTTCCCCGCCACAGGGAAGCTGCTAGCCGGGAATTCTCTGCCTGGTTCTACCCGCTGCCCGGAACGCTACGCAGGGCAAAAGCGGTTCTCGTCCTCCGTGCTTGCTTTTTCTCAGAAAGAGCCGTGGTGTGCGTTTTCGCCGGAAAACGCGTTTTCGGCCGAAAACGTGTACGTTTGCACTTCCCCGCCACAGGGAAGCTGCTAGCCGGGAATTCTCTGCCTGGTTCTACCCGCTGCCCGGAACGCTACGCAGGGCAAAAGCGGTTCTCGTCCTCCGTGCTTGCTTTTTCTCAGAAAGAGCCGTGGTGTGCGTTTTCGCCGGCAAACGCGTTTCGGCCGAAAACGTGTACGTTTGCACTTCCCCGCCACAGGGAAGCTGCTAGCCGGGAATTCTCTGCCTGGTTCTACCCGCTGCCCGGAACGCTACGCAGGGCAAAAGCGGTTCTCGTCCTCCGTGCTTGCTTTTTTCTCAGAAAGAGCCGTGGTGTGCGTTTTCGCCGGAAACGCGTTTTCGGCCGAAAACGTGTACGTTTGCACTTCCCCGCCACAGGGAAGCTGCTAGCCGGGAATTCTCTGCCTGGTTCTACCCGCTGCCCGGAACGCTACGCAGGGCAAAAGCGGTTCTCGTCCTCCGTGCTTGCTTTTTCTCAGAAAGAGCCGTGGTGTACGTTTTCGCCGGCAAACGCGTTTTCGGCCGAAAACGTGTACGTTTGCACTTCCCCGCCACAGGGAAGCTGCTAGCCGGGAATTCTCTGCCTGGTTCTACCCGCTGCCCGGAACGCTACGCAGGGCAAAAGCGGTTCTCGTCCTCCGTGCTTGCTTTTTCTCAGAAAGAGCCGTGGTGTGCGTTTTCGCCGGAAAACGCGTTTTCGGCCGAAAACGTGTACGTTTGCACTTCCCCGCCACAGGGAAGCTGCTAGCCGGGAATTCTCTGCCTGGTTCTACCCGCTGCCCGGAACGCTACGCAGGGCAAAAGCGGTTCTCGTCCTCCGTGCTTGCTTTTTCTCAGAAAGTGCCGTGGTGTGCGTTTTCGCCAGAAAAACGCGTTTTCGGCCGAAAACGTGTACGTTTGCACTTCCCCGCCACAGGGAAGCTGCTAGCCGGGAATTCTCTGCCTGGTTCTACCCGCTGCCCGGAACGCTACGCAGGGCAAAAGCGGTTCTCGTCCTCCGTGCTTGCTTTTTCTCAGAAAGAGCCGTGGTGTGCGTTTTCGCCGGAAAACGCGTTTTCGGCCGAAAACGTGTACGTTTGCACTTCCCCGCCACAGGGAAGCTGCTAGCCGGGAATTCTCTGCCTGGTTCTACCCGCTGCCCGGAACGCTACGCAGGGCAAAAGCGGTTCTCGTCCTCCGTGCTTGCTTTTTCTCAGAAAGAGCCGTGGTGTGCGTTTTCGCCGGAAAACGCGTTTTCGGCCGAAAACGTGTACGTTTGCACTTCCCCGCCACAGGGAAGCTGCTAGCCGGGAATTCTCTGCCTGGTTCTACCCGCTGCCCGGACGCTACGCAGGGCAAAAGCGGTTCTCGTCCTCCGTGCTTGCTTTTCTCAGAAAGAGCCGTGGTGTGCGTTTTCGCCGGAAAACGCGTTTTCGGCCGAAAACGTGTACGTTTGCACTTCCCCGCCACAGGGAAGCTGCTAGCCGGGAATTCTCTGCCTGGTTCTACCCGCTGCCCGGAACGCTACGCAGGGCAAAAGCGGTTCTCGTCCTCCGTGCTTGCTTTTTCTCAGAAAGAGCCGTGGTGTACGTTTTCGCCGGCAACGCGTTTTCGGCCGAAAACGTGTACGTTTGCACTTCCCCGCCACAGGGAAGCTGCTAGCCGGGAATTCTCTGCCTGGTTCTACATCTGCCCGGAACGCTACGCAGGGCAAAAGCGGTTCTCGTCCTCCGTGCTTGCTTTTTCTCAGAAAGAGCCGTGGTGTGCGTTTTCGCCGGAAAACGCTTTTTCGGCCGAAAACGTGTACGTTTGCACTTCCCGCCACAGGGAAGCTGCTAGCCGGGAATTCTCTGCCTGGTTCTACCCGCTGCCCGGAACGCTACGCAGGGCAAAAGCGGTTCTCGTCCTCCGTGCTTGCTTTTTCTCAGAAAGAGCCGTGGTGTGCGTTTCGCCGGAAAACGCGTTTTCGGCCGAAAACGTGTACGTTTGCACTTCCCCGCCACAGGGAAGCTGCTAGCCGGGAATTCTCTGCCTGGTTCTACCCGCTGCCCGGAACGCTACGCAGGGCAAAAGCGGTTCTCGTCCTCCGTGCTTGCTTTTTCTCAGAAAGAGCCGTGGTGTGCGTTTTCGCCGGAAAACGCGTTTTCGGCCGAAAACGTGTACGTTTGCACTTCCCCGCCACAGGGAAGCTGCTAGCCGGGAATTCTCTGCCTGGTTCTACCCGCTGCCCGGAACGCTACGCAGGGCAAAAGCGGTTCTCGTCCTCCGTGCTTGCTTTTTCTCAGAAAGAGCCGTGGTGTGCGTTTTCGCCGGCAAACGCGTTTTCGGCCGAAACGTGTACGTTTGCACTTCCCCGCCACAGGGAAGCTGCTAGCCGGGAATTCTCTGCCTGGTTCTACCCGCTGCCCGGAACGCTACGCAGGGCAAAAGCGGTTCTCGTCCTCCGTGCTTGCTTTTTCTCAGAAAGAGCCGTGGTGTGCGTTTTCGCCGGAAAACGCGTTTTCGGCCGAAAACGTGTACGTTTGCACTTCCCCGCCACAGGGAAGCTGCTAGCCGGGAATTCTCTGCCTGGTTCTACCCGCTGCCCGGAACGCTACGCAGGGCAAAAGCGGTTCTCGTCCTCCGTGCTTGCTTTTTCTCAGAAAGAGCCGTGGTGTGCGTTTTCGCCGGCAAACGCGTTTTCGGCCGAAAACGTGTACGTTTGCACTTCCCCGCCACAGGGAAGCTGCTAGCCGGGAATTCTCTGCCTGGTTCTACCCGCTGCCCGGAACGCTACGCAGGGCAAGAGCGGTTCTCGTCCTCCGTGCTTGCTTTTTCTCAGAAAGAGCCGTGGTGTGCGTTTTCGGCGGAAAACGCGTTTTCGGCCGAAAACGTGTACGTTTGCACTTCCCCGCCACAGGGAAGCTGCTAGCCGGGAATTCTCTGCCTGGTTCTACCCGCTGCCCGGAACGCTACGCAGGGCAAAAGCGGTTCTCGTCCTCCGCGCTTGCTTTTTCTCAGAAAGAGCCGTGGTGTGCGTTTTCGCCGGAAAACGCGTTTTCGGCCGAAAACGTGTACGTTTGCACTTCCCCGCCACAGGGAAGCTGCTAGCCGGGAATTCTCTGCCTGGTTCTACCCGCTGCCCGGAACGCTACGCAGGGCAAAAGCGGTTCTCGTCCTCCGTGCTTGCTTTTTCTCAGAAAGAGCCGTGGTGTGCGTTTTCGCCGGAAAACGCGTTTTCGGCCGAAAACGTGTACGTTGCACTTCCCCGCCACAGGGAAGCTGCTAGCCGGGAATTCTCTGCCTGGTTCTACCCGCTGCCCGGAACGCTACGCAGGGCAAAAGCGGTTCTCGTCCTCCGTGCTTGCTTTTTCTCAGAAAGAGCCGTGGTGTGCGTTTTCGCCGGAAAACGCGTTTTCGGCCGAAAACGTGTACGTTTGCACTTCCCCGCCACAGGGAAGCTGCTAGCCGGGAATTCTCTGCCTGGTTCTACCCGCTGCCCGGAACGCTACGCAGGGCAAAAGCGGTTCTCGTCCTCCGTGCTTGCTTTTTCTCAGAAAGAGCCGTGGTGTGCGTTTTCGCCGGAAAACGCGTTTTCGGCCGAAAACGTGTACGTTTGCACTTCCCCGCCACAGGGAAGCTGCTAGCCGGGAATTCTCTGCCTGGTTCTACCCGCTGCCCGGAACGCTACGCAGGGCAAAAGCGGTTCTCGTCCTCCGTGCTTGCTTTTTCTCAGAAAGAGCCGTGGTGTGCGTTTCGCCGGAAAACGCGTTTTCGGCCGAAAACGTGTACGTTTGCACTTCCCCGCCACAGGGAAGCTGCTAGCCGGGAATTCTCTGCCTGGTTCTACCCGCTGCCCGGAACGCTACGCAGGGCAAGAGCGGTTCTCGTCCTCCGTGCTTGCTTTTTCTCAGAAAGAGCCGTGGTGTGCGTTTCGCCGGAAAACGCGTTTTCGGCCGAAAACGTGTACGTTTGCACTTCCCCGCCACAGGGAAGCTGCTAGCCGGGAATTCTCTGCCTGGTTCTACCCGCTGCCCGGAACGCTACGCAGGGCAAAAGCGGTTCTCGTCCTCCGTGCTTGCTTTTTCTCAGAAAGAGCCGTGGTGTGCGTTTTCGCCGGAAAACGCGTTTTCGGCCGAAAACGTGTACGTTTGCACTTCCCCGCCACAGGGAAGCTGCTAGCCGGGAATTCTCTGCCTGGTTCTACCCGCTGCCCGGAACGCTACGCAGGGCAAAAGCGGTTCTCGTCCTCCGTGCTTGCTTTTTCTCAGAAAGAGCCGTGGTGTGCGTTTTCGCCGGAAACGCGTTTTCGGCCGAAAACGTGTACGTTTGCACTTCCCCGCCACAGGGAAGCTGCTAGCCGGGAATTCTCTGCCTGGTTCTACCCGCTGCCCGGAACGCTACGCAGGGCAAAAGCGGTTCTCGTCCTCCGTGCTGGCTTTTTCTCAGAAAGAGCCGTGGTGTGCGTTTTCCGCCGGCAAACGCGTTTTCGGCCGAAAACGTGTACGTTTGCACTTCCCCGCCACAGGGAAGCTGCTAGCCGGGAATTCTCTGCCTGGTTCTACCCGCTGCCCGGAACGCTACGCAGGGCAAAAGCGGTTCTCGTCCTCCGTGCTTGCTTTTTCTCAGAAAGAGCCGTGGTGTGCGTTTTCGCCGGAAAACGCGTTTTCGGCCGAAAACGTGTACGTTTGCACTTCCCCGCCACAGGAAGCTGCTAGCCGGGAATTCTCTGCCTGGTTCTACCCGCTGCCCGGAACGCTACGCAGGGCAAAAGCGGTTCTCGTCCTCCGTGCTTGCTTTTTCTCAGAAAGAGCCGTGGTGTGCGTTTTCGCCGGAAAACGCGTTTTCGGCCGAAAACGTGTACGTTTGCACTTCCCCGCCACAGGGAAGCTGCTAGCCGGGAATTCTCTGCCTGGTTCTACCCGCTGCCCGGAACGCTACGCAGGGCAAAAGCGGTTCTCGTCCTCCGTGCTTGCTTTTTCTCAGAAAGAGCCGTGGTGTGCGTTTTCGCCGGCAAACGCATTTTCGGCCGAAAACGTGTACGTTTGCACTTCCCCGCCACAGGGAAGCTGCTAGCCGGGAATTCTCTGCCTGGTTCTACCCGCTGCCCGGAACGCTACGCAGGGCAAAAGCGTTCTCGTCCTCCGTGCTTGCTTTTTCTCAGAAAGAGCCGTGGTGTACGTTTTCGCCGGCAAACGCGTTTTCGGCCGAAAACGTGTACGTTTGCACTTCCCCGCCACAGGGAAGCTGCTAGCCGGGAATTCTCTGCCTGGTTCTACATCTGCCCGGAACGCTACGCAGGGCAAAAGCGGTTCTCGTCCTCCGTGCTTGCTTTTTCTCAGAAAGAGCCGTGGTGTGCGTTTTCGCCGGAAAACGCTTTTTCGGCCGAAAACGTGTACGTTTGCACTTCCCCGCCACAGGGAAGCTGCTAGCCGGGAATTCTCTGCCTGGTTCTACCCGCTGCCCGGAACGCTACGCAGGGCAAAAGCGGTTCTCGTCCTCCGTGCTTGCTTTTTCTCAGAAAGAGCCGTGGTGTGCGTTTTCGCCGGAAAACGCGTTTTCGGCCGAAAACGTGTACGTTTGCACTTCCCCGCCACAGGGAAGCTGCTAGCCGGGAATTCTCTGCCTGGTTCTACCCGCTGCCCGGAACGCTACGCAGGGCAAAAGCGGTTCTCGTCCTCCGTGCTTGCTTTTTCTCAGAAAGAGCCGTGGTGTGCGTTTTCGCCGGCAAACGCGTTTTCGGCCGAAAACGTGTACGTTTGCACTTCCCCGCCACAGGGAAGCTGCTAGCCGGGAATTCTCTGCCTGGTTCTACCCGCTGCCCGGAACGCTACGCAGGGCAAAAGCGGTTCTCGTCCTCCGTGCTTGCTTTTTCTCAGAAAGAGCCGTGGTGTGCGTTTTCGCCGGCAAACGCGTTTTCGGCCGAAAACGTGTACGTTTCCACTTCCCCGCCACAGGGAAGCTGCTAGCCGGGAATTCTCTGCCTGGTTCTACCCGCTGCCCGGAACGCTACGCAGGGCAAAAGCGGTTCTCGTCCTCCGTGCTTGCTTTTTCTCAGAAAGAGCCGTGGTGTGCGTTTTCGCCGGAAAACGCGTTTTCGGCCGAAAACGTGTACGTTTGCACTTCCCCGCCACAGGGAAGATGCTAGCCGGGAATTCTCTGCCTGGTTCTACCCGCTGCCCGGAACGCTACGCAGGGCAAAAGCGGTTCTCGTCCTCCGTGCTTGCTTTTTCTCAGAAAGAGCCGTGGTGTGCGTTTTCGCCGGCAAACGCGTTTTCGGCCGAAAACGTGTACGTTTGCACTTCCCCGCCACAGGGAAGCTGCTAGCCGGGAATTCTCTGCCTGGTTCTACCCGCTGCCCGGAACGCTACGCAGGGCAAGAGCGGTTCTCGTCCTCCGTGCTTGCTTTTTCTCAGAAAGAGCCGTGGTGTGCGTTTTCGGCGGAAAACGCGTTTTCGGCCGAAAACGTGTACGTTTGCACTTCCCCGCCACAGGGAAGCTGCTAGCCGGGAATTCTCTGCCTGGTTCTACCCGCTGCCCGGAACGCTACGCAGGGCAAAAGCGGTTCTCGTCCTCCGCGCTTGCTTTTTCTCAGAAAGAGCCGTGGTGTGCGTTTTCGCCGGAAAACGCGTTTTCGGCCGAAAACGTGTACGTTTGCACTTCCCCGCCACAGGGAAGCTGCTAGCCGGGAATTCTCTGCCTGGTTCTACCCGCTGCCCGGAACGCTACGCAGGGCAAAAGCGGTTCTCGTCCTCCGTGCTTGCTTTTTCTCAGAAAGAGCCGTGGTGTGCGTTTTCGCCGGAAAACGCGTTTTCGGCCGAAAACGTGTACGTTTGCACTTCCCCGCCACAGGGAAGCTGCTAGCCGGGAATTCTCTGCCTGGTTCTACCCGCTGCCCGGAACGCTACGCAGGGCAAAAGCGGTTCTCGTCCTCCGTGCTTGCTTTTTCTCAGAAAGAGCCGTGGTGTGCGTTTTCGCCGGAAAACGCGTTTTCGGCCGAAAACGTGTACGTTTGCACTTCCCCGCCACAGGGAAGCTGCTAGCCGGGAATTCTCTGCCTGGTTCTACCCGCTGCCCGGAACGCTACGCAGGGCAAAAGCGGTTCTCGTCCTCCGTGCTTGCTTTTTCTCAGAAAGAGCCGTGGTGTGCGTTTTCGCCGGAAAACGCGTTTTCGGCCGAAAACGTGTACGTTTGCACTTCCCCGCCACAGGGAAGCTGCTAGCCGGGAATTCTCTGCCTGGTTCTACCCGCTGCCCGGAACGCTACGCAGGGCAAAAGCGGTTCTCGTCCTCCGTGCTTGCTTTTTCTCAGAAAGAGCCGTGGTGTGCGTTTTCGCCGGAAAACGCGTTTTCGGCCAAAAACGTGTACGTTTGCACTTCCCCGCCACAGGGAAGCTGCTAGCCGGGAATTCTCTGCCTGGTTCTACCCGCTGCCCGGAACGCTACGCAGGGCAAAAGCGGTTCTCGTCCTCCGTGCTTGCTTTTTCTCAGAAAGAGCCGTGGTGTGCGTTTTCGCCGCAAAACGCGTTTTCGGCCGAAAACGTGTACGTTTGCACTTCCCTGCCACAGGGAAGCTGCTAGCCGGGAATTCTCTGCCTGGTTCTACCCGCTGCCCGGAACGATACGCAGGGCAAAAGCGGTTCTCGTCCTCCGTGCTTGCTTTTTCTCAGAAAGAGCCGTGGTGTGCGTTTTCGCCGGCAAACGCGTTTTCGGCCGAAAACGTGTACGTTTGCACTTCCCCGCCACAGGGAAGCTGCTAGCCGGGAATTCTCTGCCTGGTTCTACCCGCTGCCCGGAACGCTACGCAGGGCAAAAGCGGTTCTCGTCCTCCGTGCTTGCTTTTTCTCAGAAAGAGCCGTGGTGTGCGTTTTCGCCGGAAAACGCGTTTTCGGCCGAAAACGTGTACGTTTGCACTTCCCCGCCACAGGGAAGCTGCTAGCCGGGAATTCTCTGCCTGGTTCTACCCGCTGCCCGGAACGCTACGCAGGGCAAAAGCGGTTCTCGTCCTCCGTGCTTGCTTTTTCTCAGAAAGAGCCGTGGTGTGCGTTTTCGCCGGAAAACGCGTTTTCGCCGAAAACGTGTACGTTTGCACTTCCCCGCCACAGGGAAGCTGCTAGCCGGGAATTCTCTGCCTGGTTCTACCCGCTGCCCGGAACGCTACGCAGGGCAAAAGCGGTTCTCGTCCTCCGCGCTTGCTTTTTCTCAGAAAGAGCCGTGGTGTGCGTTTTCGCCGGAAAACGCGTTTTCGGCCGAAAACGTGTACGTTTGCACTTCCCCGCCACAGGGAACCTGCTAGCCGGGAATTCTCTGCCTGGTTCTACCCGCTGCCCGGAACGCTACGCAGGGCAAAAGCGGTTCTCGTCCTCCGTGCTTGCTTTTTCTCAGAAAGAGCCGTGGTGTGCGTTTTCGCCGGCAAACGCGTTTTCGGCCGAAAACGTGTACGTTTGCACTTCCCCGCCACAGGGAAGCTGCTAGCCGGGAATTCTCTGCCTGGTTCTACCCGCTGCCCGGAACGCTACGCAGGGCAAAAGCGGTTCTCGTCCTCCGTGCTTGCTTTTTCTCAGAAAGAGCCGTGGTGTGCGTTTTCGCCGGAAAACGCGTTTTCGGCCGAAAACGTGTACGTTTGCACTTCCCCGCCACAGGGAAGCTGCTAGCCGGGAATTCTCTGCCTGGTTCTACCCGCTGCCCGGAACGCTACGCAGGGCAAAAGCGGTTCTCGTCCTCCGTGCTTGCTTTTTCTCAGAAAGAGCCGTGGTGTGCGTTTTCGCCGGAAAACGCGTTTTCGGCCGAAAACATGTACGTTTGCACTTCCCCGCCACAGGGAAGCTGCTAGCCGGGAATTCTCTGCCTGGTTCTACCCGCTGCCCGGAACGCTACGCAGGGCAAAAGCGGTTCTCGTCCTCCGTGCTTGCTTTTTCTCAGAAAGAGCCGTGGTGTGCGTTTTCGCCGGAAAACGCGTTTTCGGCCGAATACGTGTACGTTTCCACTTCCCCGCCACAGGGAAGCTGCTAGCCGGGAATTCTCTGCCTGGTTCTACCCGCTGCCCGGAACGCTACGCAGGGCAAAAGCGGTTCTCGTCCTCCGTGCTTGCTTTTTCTCAGAAAGAGCCGTGGTGTGCGTTTTCGCTGGAAAACGCGTTTTCGGCCGAAAACGTGTACGTTTGCACTTCCCCGCCACAGGGAAGCTGCTAGCCGGGAATTCTCTGCCTGGTTCTACCCGCTGCCCGGAACGCTACGCAGGGCAAAAGCGGTTCTCGTCCTCCGTGCTTGCTTTTTCTCAGAAAGAGCCGTGGTGTGCGTTTTCGCCGGCAAACGCGTTTTCGGCCGAAAACGTGTACGTTTGCACTTCCCCGCCACAGGGAAGCTGCTAGCCGGGAATTCTCTGCCTGGTTCTACCCGCTGCCCGGAACGCTACGCAGGGCAAAAGCGGTTCTCGTCCTCCGTGCTTGCTTTTTCTCAGAAAGAGCCGTGGTGTGCGTTTTCGCCGGCAAATGCGTTTTCGGCCGAAAACGTGTACGTTTGCACTTCCCCGCCACAGGGAAGCTGCTAGCCGGGAATTCTCTGCCTGGTTCTACCCGCTGCCCGGAACGCTACGCAGGGCAAAAGCGGTTCTCGTCCTCCGTGCTTGCTTTTTCTCAGAAAGAGCCGTGGTGTGCGTTTTCGCCGGCAAACGCGTTTTCGGCCGAAAACGTGTACGTTTGCACTTCCCCGCCACAGGGAAGCTGCTAGCCGGGAATTCTCTGCCTGGTTCTACCCGCTGCCCAGAACGCTACGCAGGGCAAAAGCGGTTCTCGTCCTCCGTGCTTGCTTTTTCTCAGAAAGAGCCGTGGTGTGCGTTTTCGCCGGCAAACGCGTTTTCGGCCGAAAACGTGTACGTTTGCACTTCCCCGCCACAGGGAAGCTGCTAGCCGGGAATTCTCTGCCTGGTTCTACCCGCTGCCCGGAACGCTACGCAGGGCAAAAGCGGTTCTCGTCCTCCGCGCTTGCTTTTTCTCAGAAAGAGCCGTGGTGTGCGTTTTCGCCGGAAAACGCGTTTTCGGCCGAAAACGTGTACGTTTGCACTTCCCCGCCACAGGGAAGCTGCTAGCCGGGAATTCTCTGCCTGGTTCTACCCGCTGCCCGGAACGCTACGCAGGGCAAAAGCGGTTCTCGTCCTCCGTGCTTGCTTTT
>NW_027437930.1:0-69113 GCF_965140245.1 Athene noctua | reverse complement strand
AAAACGTGTACGTTTGCACTTCCCCGCCACAGGGAAGCTGCTAGCCGGGAATTCTCTGCCTGGTTCTACCCGCTGCCCGGAACGCTACGCAGGGCAAAAGCGGTTCTCGTCCTCCGTGCTTGCTTTTTCTCAGAAAGAGCCGTGGTGTGCGTTTTCGCCGGAAAACGCGTTTTCGGCCGAAAACGTGTACGTTTGCACTTCCCCGCCACAGGGAAGCTGCTAGCCGGGAATTCTCTGCCTGGTTCTACCCGCTGCCCGGAACGCTACGCAGGGCAAAAGCGGTTCTCGTCCTCCGTGCTTGCTTTTTCTCAGAAAGCGCCGTGGTGTGCGTTTTCGCCTGAAAACGCGTTTTCGGCCGAAAACGTGTACGTTTGCACTTCCCCGCCACAGGGAAGCTGCTAGCCGGGAATTCTCTGCCTGGTTCTACCCGCTGCCCGGAACGCTACGCAGGGCAAAAGCGGTTCTCGTCCTCCGTGCTTGCTTTTTCTCAGAAAGAGCCGTGGTGTGCGCTTTCGCCGGAAAACGCGTTTTCGGCCGAAAACGTGTACGTTTGCACTTCCCCGCCACAGGGAAGCTGCTAGCCGGGAATTCTCTGCCTGGTTCTACCCGCTGCCCGGAACGCTACGCAGGGCAAAAGCGATTCTCGTCCTCCGTGCTTGCTTTTTCTCAGAAAGAGCCGTGGTGTGCGATTTCGCCGGAAAACGCGTTTTCGGCCGAAAACGTGTACGTTTGCACTTCCCCGCCACAGGGAAGCTGCTAGCCGGGAATTCTCTGCCTGGTTCTACCCGCTGCCCGGAACGCTACGCAGGGCAAAAGCGGTTCTCGTCCTCCGTGCTTGCTTTTTCTCAGAAAGAGCCGTGGTGTGCGATTTCGCCGGAAAACGCGTTTTCGGCCGAAAACGTGTACGTTTGCACTTCCCCGCCACAGGGAAGCTGCTAGCCGGGAATTCTCTGCCTGGTTCTACCCGCTGCCCGGAACGCTACGCAGGGCAAAAGCGGTTCTCGTCCTCCGTGCTTGCTTTTTCTCAGAAAGAGCCGTGGTGTGCGTTTTCGCCGGAAAACGCGTTTTCGGCCGAAAACGTGTACGTTTGCACTTCCCCGCCACAGGGAAGCTGCTAGCCGGGAATTCTCTGCCTGGTTCTACCCGCTGCCCGGAACGCTACGCAGGGCAAAAGCGGTTCTCGTCCTCCGTGCTTGCTTTTTCTCAGAAAGAGCCGTGGTGTGCGATTTCGCCGGAAAACGCGTTTTCGTCCGAAAACGTGTACGTTAGCACTTCCCCGCCACAGGGAAGCTGCTAGCCGGGAATTCTCTGCCTGGTTCTACCCGCTGCCCGGAACGCTACGCAGGGCAAAAGCGGTTCTCGTCCTCCGTGCTTGCTTTTTCTCAGAAAGAGCCGTGGTGTGCGTTTTCGCCGGAAAACGCGTTTTCGGCCGAAAACGTGTACGTTTGCACTTCCCCGCCACAGGGAAGCTGCTAGCCGGGAATTCTCTGCCTGGTTCTACCCGCTGCCCGGAACGCTACGCAGGGCAAAAGCGGTTCTCGTCCTCCGTGCTTGCTTTTTCTCAGAAAGAGCCGTGGTGTGCGTTTTCGCCGGAAAACGCGTTTTCGGCCGAAAACGTGTACGTTTGCACTTCCCCGCCACAGGGAAGCTGCTAGCCGGGAATTCTCTGCCTGGTTCTACCCGCTGCCCGGAACGCTACGCAGGGCAAAAGCGGTTCTCGTCCTCCGTGCTTGCTTTTTCTCAGAAAGAGCCGTGGTGTGCGTTTTCGCCGGAAAACGCGTTTTCGGCCGAAAACGTGTACGTTTGCACTTCCCCGCCACAGGGAAGCTGCTAGCCGGGAATTCTCTGCCTGGTTCTACCCGCTACCCGGAACGCTACGCAGGGCAAAAGCGGTTCTCGTCCTCCGTGCTTGCTTTTTCTCAGAAAGAGCCGTGGTGTGCGATTTCGCCGGAAAACGCGTTTTCGGCCGAAAACGTGTACGTTTGCACTTCCCCGCCACAGGGAAGCTGCTAGCCGGGAATTCTCTGCCTGGTTCTACCCGCTGCCCGGAACGCTACGCAGGGCAAAAGCGGTTCTCGTCCTCCGTGCTTGCTTTTTCTCAGAAAGAGCCGTGGTGTGCGATTTCGCCGGAAAACGCGTTTTCGGCCGAAAACGTGTACGTTTGCACTTCCCCGCCACAGGGAAGCTGCTAGCCGGGCATTCTCTGCCTGGTTCTACCCGCTGCCCGGAACGCTACGCAGGGCAAAAGCGGTTCTCGTCCTCCGTGCTTGCTTTTTCTCAGAAAGAGCCGTGGTGTGCGATTTCGCCGGAAAACGCGTTTTGGGCCGAAAACGTGTACGTTTGCACTTCCCCGCCACAGGGAAGCTGCTAGCCGGGAATTCTCTGCCTGGTTCTACCCGCTACCCGGAACGCTACGCAGGGCAAAAGCGGTTCTCGTCCTCCGTGCTTGCTTTTTCTCAGAAAGAGCCGTGGTGTGCGATTTCGCCGGAAAACGCGTTTTCGGCCGAAAACGTGTACGTTTGCACTTCCCCGCCACAGGGAAGCTGCTAGCCGGGAATTCTCTGCCTGGTTCTACCCGCTGCCCGGAACGCTACGCAGGGCAAAAGCGGTTCTCGTCCTCCGTGCTTGCTTTTTCTCAGAAAGAGCCGTGGTGTGCGATTTCGCCGGAAAACGCGTTTTCGGCCGAAAACGTGTACGTTTGCACTTCCCCGCCACAGGGAAGCTGCTAGCCGGGAATTCTCTGCCTGGTTCTACCCGCTGCCCGGAACGCTACGCAGGGCAAAAGCGGTTCTCGTCCTCCGTGCTTGCTTTTTCTCAGAAAGAGCCGTGGTGTGCGTTTTCGCCGGAAAACGCGTTTTCGGCCGAAAACGTGTACGTTTGCACTTCCCCGCCACAGGGAAGCTGCTAGCCGGGAATTCTCTGCCTGGTTCTACCCGCTGCCCGGAACGCTACGCAGGGCAAAAGCGGTTCTCGTCCTCCGTGCTTGCTTTTTCTCAGAAAGAGCCGTGGTGTGCGTTTTCGCCGGAAAACGCGTTTTCGGCCGAAAACGTGTACGTTTGCACTTCCCCGCCACAGGGAAGCTGCTAGCCGGGAATTCTCTGCCTGGTTCTACCCGCTGCCCGGAACGCTACGCAGGGCAAAAGCGGTTCTCGTCCTCCGTGCTTGCTTTTTCTCAGAAAGAGCCGTGGTGTGCGTTTTCGCCGGAAAACGCGTTTTCGGCCGAAAACGTGTACGTTTGCACTTCCCCGCCACAGGGAAGCTGCTAGCCGGGAATTCTCTGCCTGGTTCTACCCGCTGCCCGGAACGCTACGCAGGGCAAAAGCGGTTCTCGTCCTCCGTGCTTGCTTTTTCTCAGAAAGAGCCGTGGTGTGCGTTTTGGCCGGAAAACGCGTTTTCGGCCGAAAACGTGTACGTTTGCAGTTCCCCGCCACAGGGAAGCTGCTAGCCGGGAATTCTCTGCCTGGTTCTACCCGCTGCCCGGAACGCTACGCAGGGCAAAAGCGGTTCTCGTCCTCCGTGCTTGCTTTTTCTCAGAAAGAGCCGTGGTGTGCGATTTCGCCGGAAAACGAGTTTTCGGCCGAAAACGTGTACGTTTGCACTTCCCCGCCACAGGGAAGCTGCTAGCCGGGAATTCTCTGCCTGGTTCTACCCGCTGCCCGGAACGCTACGCAGGGCAAAAGCGGTTCTCGTCCTCCGTGCTTGCTTTTTCTCAGAAAGAGCCGTGGTGTGCGCTTTCGCCGGAAAACGCGTTTTCGGCCGAAAACGTGTACGTTTGCACTTCCCCGCCACAGGGAAGCTGCTAGCCGGGAATTCTCTGCCTGGTTCTACCCGCTGCCCGGAACGCTACGCAGGGCAAAAGCGGTTCTCGTCCTCCGTGCTTGCTTTTTCTCAGAAAGAGCCGTGGTGTGCGTTTTCGCCGGAAAACGCGTTTTCGGTCGAAAACGTGTACGTTTGCACTTCCCCGCCACAGGGAAGCTGCTAGCCGGGAATTCTCTGCCTGGTTCTACCCGCTGCCCGGAACGCTACGCAGGGCAAAAGCGGTTCTCGTCCTCCGTGCTTGCTTTTTCTCAGAAAGAGCCGTGGTGTGCGATTTCGCCGGAAAACGCGTTTTCGGCCGAAAACGTGTACGTTTGCACTTCCCCGCCACAGGGAAGCTGCTAGCCGGGAATTCTCTGCCTGGTTCTACCCGCTGCCCGGAACGCTACGCAGGGCAAAAGCGGTTCTCGTCCTCCGTGCTTGCTTTTTCTCAGAAAGAGCCGTGGTGTGCGTTTTCGCCGGAAAACGCGTTTTCGGCCGAAAACGTGTACGTTTGCACTTCCCCGCCACAGGGAAGCTGCTAGCCGGGAATTCTCTGCCTGGTTCTACCCGCTGCCCGGAACGCTACGCAGGGCAAAAGCGGTTCTCGTCCTCCGTGCTTGCTTTTTCTCAGAAAGAGCCGTGGTGTGCGCTTTCGCCGGAAAACGCGTTTTCGGCCGAAAACGTGTACGTTTGCACTTCCCCGCCACAGGGAAGCTGCTAGCCGGGAATTCTCTGCCTGGTTCTACCCGCTGCCCGGAACGCTACGCAGGGCAAAAGCGGTTCTCGTCCTCCGTGCTTGCTTTTTCTCCGAAAGAGCCGTGGTGTGCGTTTTGGCCGGAAAACGCGTTTTCGGCCGAAAACGTGTACGTTTGCACTTCCCCGCCACAGGGAAGCTGCTAGCCGGGAATTCTCTGCCTGGTTCTACCCGCTGCCCGGAACGCTACGCAGGGCAAAAGCGGTTCTCGTCCTCCGTGCTTGCTTTTTCTCAGAAAGAGCCGTGGTGTGCGTTTTCGCCGGAAAACGCGTTTTCGGCCGAAAACGTGTACGTTTGCACTTCCCCGCCACAGGGAAGCTGCTAGCCGGGAATTCTCTGCCTGGTTCTACCCGCTGCCCGGAACGCTACGCAGGGCAAAAGCGGTTCTCATCCTCCGTGCTTGCTTTTTCTCAGAAAGAGCCGTGGTGTGCGTTTTGGCCGGAAAACGCGTTTTCGGCCGAAAACGTGTACGTTTGCACTTCCCCGCCACAGGGAAGCTGCTAGCCGGGAATTCTCTGCCTGGTTTTACCCGCTGCCCGGAACGCTACGCAGGGCAAAAGCGGTTCTCGTCCTCCGTGCTTGCTTTTTCTCAGAAAGCGCCGTGGTGTGCGCTTTCGCCGGAAAACGCGTTTTCGGCCGAAAACGTGTACGTTTGCACTTCCCCGCCACAGGGAAGCTGCTAGCCGGGAATTCTCTGCCTGGTTCTACCCGCTGCCCGGAACGCTACGCAGGGCAAAAGCGGTTCTCGTCCTCCGTGCTTGCTTTTTCTCAGAAAGAGCCGTGGTGTGCGTTTTCGCCGGAAAACGCGTTTTCGGCCGAAAACGTGTACGTTTGCACTTCCCCGCCACAGGGAAGCTGCTAGCCGGGAATTCTCTGCCTGGTTCTACCCGCTGCCCGGAACGCTACGCAGGGCAAAAGCGATTCTCGTCCTCCGTGCTTGCTTTTTCTCAGAAAGAGCCGTGGTGTGCGATTTCGCCGGAAAACGCGTTTTCGGCCGAAAACGTGTACGTTTGCACTTCCCCGCCACAGGGAAGCTGCTAGCCGGGAATTCTCTGCCTGGTTCTACCCGCTGCCCGGAACGCTACGCAGGGCAAAAGCGGTTCTCGTCCTCCGTGCTTGCTTTTTCTCAGAAAGAGCCGTGGTGTGCGTTTTCGCCGGAAAACGCGTTTTCGGCCGAAAACGTGTACGTTTGCACTTCCCCGCCACAGGGAAGCTGCTAGCCGGGAATTCTCTGCCTGGTTCTACCCGCTGCCCGGAACGCTACGCAGGGCAAAAGCGGTTCTCGTCCTCCGTGCTTGCTTTTTCTCAGAAAGAGCCGTGGTGTGCGTTTTCGCCGGAAAACGCGTTTTCGGCCGAAAACGTGTACGTTTGCACTTCCCCGCCACAGGGAAGCTGCTAGCCGGGCATTCTCTGCCTGGTTCTACCCGCTGCCCGGAACGCTACGCAGGGCAAAAGCGGTTCTCGTCCTCCGTGCTTGCTTTTTCTCAGAAAGAGCCGTGGTGTGCGCTTTCGCCGGAAAACGTGTTTTCGGCCGAAAACGTGTACGTTTGCACTTCCCCGCCACAGGGAAGCTGCTAGCCGGGAATTCTCTGCCTGGTTCTAGCCGTTGCCCGGAACGCTACGCAGGGCAAAAGCGGTTCTCGTCCTCCGTGCTTGCTTTTTCTCAGAAAGAGCCGTGGTGTGCGCTTTCGCCGGAAAACGAGTTTTCGGCCGAAAACGTGTACGTTTGCACTTCCCCGCCACAGGGAAGCTGCTAGCCGGGAATTCTCTGCCTGGTTCTACCCGCTGCCCGGAACGCTACGCAGGGCAAAAGCGGTTCTCGTCCTCCGTGCTTGCTTTTTCTCAGAAAGAGCCGTGGTGTGCGTTTTCGCCGGAAAACGCGTTTTCGGCCGAAAACGTGTACGTTTGCACTTCCCCGCCACAGGGAAGCTGCTAGCCGGGAATTCTCTGCCTGGTTCTACCCGCTGCCCGGAACGCTACGCAGGGCAAAAGCGGTTCTCGTCCTCCGTGCTTGCTTTTTCTCAGAAAGAGCCGTGGTGTGCGCTTTCGCCGGAAAACGCGTTTTCGGCCGAAAACGTGTACGTTTGCACTTCCCCGCCACAGGGAAGCTGCTAGCCGGGAATTCTCTGCCTGGTTCTACCCGCTGCCCGGAACGCTACGCAGGGCAAAAGCGGTTCTCGTCCTCCGTGCTTGCTTTTTCTCAGAAAGAGCCGTGGTGTGCGTTTTCGCCGGAAAACGCGTTTTCGGCCGAAAACGTGTACGTTTGCACTTCCCCGCCACAGGGAAGCTGCTAGCCGGGAATTCTCTGCCTGGTTCTACCCGCTGCCCGGAACGCTACGCAGGGCAAAAGCGGTTCTCGTCCTCCGTGCTTGCTTTTTCTCAGAAAGAGCCGTGGTGTGCGTTTTCGCCGGAAAACGCGTTTTCGGCCGAAAACGTGTACGTTTGCACTTCCCCGCCACAGGGAAGCTGCTAGCCGGGCATTCTCTGCCTGGTTCTACCCGCTGCCCGGAACGCTACGCAGGGCAAAAGCGGTTCTCGTCCTCCGTGCTTGCTTTTTCTCAGAAAGAGCCGTGGTGTGCGCTTTCGCCGGAAAACGTGTTTTCGGCCGAAAACGTGTACGTTTGCACTTCCCCGCCACAGGGAAGCTGCTAGCCGGGAATTCTCTGCCTGGTTCTAGCCGTTGCCCGGAACGCTACGCAGGGCAAAAGCGGTTCTCGTCCTCCGTGCTTGCTTTTTCTCAGAAAGAGCCGTGGTGTGCGCTTTCGCCGGAAAACGAGTTTTCGGCCGAAAACGTGTACGTTTGCACTTCCCCGCCACAGGGAAGCTGCTAGCCGGGAATTCTCTGCCTGGTTCTACCCGCTGCCCGGAACGCTACGCAGGGCAAAAGCGGTTCTCGTCCTCCGTGCTTGCTTTTTCTCAGAAAGAGCCGTGGTGTGCGTTTTCGCCGGAAAACGCGTTTTCGGCCGAAAACGTGTACGTTTGCACTTCCCCGCCACAGGGAAGCTGCTAGCCGGGAATTCTCTGCCTGGTTCTACCCGCTGCCCGGAACGCTACGCAGGGCAAAAGCGGTTCTCGTCCTCCGTGCTTGCTTTTTCTCAGAAAGAGCCGTGGTGTGCGCTTTCGCCGGAAAACGCGTTTTCGGCCGAAAACGTGTACGTTTGCACTTCCCCGCCACAGGGAAGCTGCTAGCCGGGAATTCTCTGCCTGGTTCTACCCGCTGCCCGGAACGCTACGCAGGGCAAAAGCGGTTCTCGTCCTCCGTGCTTGCTTTTTCTCAGAAAGAGCCGTGGTGTGCGTTTTCGCCGGAAAACGCGTTTTCGGCCGAAAACGTGTACGTTTGCACTTCCCCGCCACAGGGAAGCTGCTAGCCGGGAATTCTCTGCCTGGTTCTACCCGCTGCCCGGAACGCTACGCAGGGCAAAAGCGGTTCTCGTCCTCCGTGCTTGCTTTTTCTCAGAAAGAGCCGTGGTGTGCGTTTTCGCCGGAAAACGCGTTTTCGGCCGAAAACGTGTACGTTTGCACTTCCCCGCCACAGGGAAGCTGCTAGCCGGGCATTCTCTGCCTGGTTCTACCCGCTGCCCGGAACGCTACGCAGGGCAAAAGCGGTTCTCGTCCTCCGTGCTTGCTTTTTCTCAGAAAGAGCCGTGGTGTGCCCTTTCGCCGGAAAACGTGTTTTCGGCCGAAAACGTGTACGTTTGCACTTCCCCGCCACAGGGAAGCTGCTAGCCGGGAATTCTCTGCCTGGTTCTAGCCGTTGCCCGGAACGCTACGCAGGGCAAAAGCGGTTCTCGTCCTCCGTGCTTGCTTTTTCTCAGAAAGAGCCGTGGTGTGCGCTTTCGCCGGAAAACGCGTTTTCGGCCGAAAACGTGTACGTTTGCACTTCCCCGCCACAGGGAAGCTGCTAGCCGGGAATTCTCTGCCTGGTTCTACCCGCTGCCCGGAACGCTACGCAGGGCAAAAGCGGTTCTCGTCCTCCGTGCTTGCTTTTTCTCAGAAAGAGCCGTGGTGTGCGTTTTCGCCGGAAAACGCGTTTTCGGCCGAAAACGTGTACGTTTGCACTTCCCCGCCACAGGGAAGCTGCTAGCCGGGAATTCTCTGCCTGGTTCTACCCGCTGCCCGGAACGCTACGCAGGGCAAAAGCGGTTCTCGTCCTCCGTGCTTGCTTTTTCTCAGAAAGAGCCGTGGTGTGCGCTTTCGCCGGAAAACGCGTTTTCGGCCGAAAACGTGTACGTTTGCACTTCCCCGCCACAGGGAAGCTGCTAGCCGGGAATTCTCTGCCTGGTTCTACCCGCTGCCCGGAACGCTACGCAGGGCAAAAGCGGTTCTCGTCCTCCGTGCTTGCTTTTTCTCAGAAAGAGCCGTGGTGTGCGTTTTCGCCGGAAAACGCGTTTTCGGCCGAAAACGTGTACGTTTGCACTTCCCCGCCACAGGGAAGCTGCTAGCCGGGAATTCTCTGCCTGGTTCTACCCGCTGCCCGGAACGCTACGCAGGGCAAAAGCGGTTCTCGTCCTCCGTGCTTGCTTTTTCTCAGAAAGCGCCGTGGTGTGCGTTTTCGCCGGAAAACGCGTTTTCGGCCGAAAACGTGTACGTTTGCACTTCCCCGCCACAGGGAAGCTGCTAGCCGGGAATTCTCTGCCTGGTTCTACCCGCTGCCCGGAACGCTACGCAGGGCAAAAGCGGTTCTCGTCCTCCGTGCTTGCTTTTTCTCAGAAAGAGCCGTGGTGTGCGCTTTCGCCGGAAAACGCGTTTTCGGCCGAAAACGTGTACGTTTGCAATTCCCCGCCACAGGGAAGCTGCTAGCCGGGAATTCTCTGCCTGGTTCTACCCGCTGCCCGGAACGCTACGCAGGGCAAAAGCGGTTCTCGTCCTCCGTGCTTGCTTTTTCTCAGAAAGAGCCGTGGTGTGCGATTTCGCCGGAAAACGCGTTTTCGGCCGAAAACGTGTACGTTTGCACTTCCCCGCCACAGGGAAGCTGCTAGCCGGGAATTCTCTGCCTGGTTCTACCCGCTGCCCGGAACGCTACGCAGGGCAAAAGCGGTTCTCGTCCTCCGTGCTTGCTTTTTCTCAGAAAGAGCCGTGGTGTGCGTTTTCGCCGGAAAACGCGTTTTCGGCCGAAAACGTGTACGTTTGCACTTCCCCGCCACAGGGAAGCTGCTAGCCGGGAATTCTCTGCCTGGTTCTACCCGCTGCCCGGAACGCTACGCAGGGCAAAAGCGGTTCTCGTCCTCCGTGCTTGCTTTTTCTCAGAAAGAGCCGTGGTGTGCGTTTTCGCCGGAAAACGCGTTTTCGGCCGAAAACGTGTACGTTTGCACTTCCCCGCCACAGGGAAGCTGCTAGCCGGGAATTCTCTGCCTGGTTCTACCCGCTGCCCGGAACGCTACGCAGGGCAAAAGCGGTTCTCGTCCTCCGTGCTTGCTTTTTCTCAGAAAGAGCCGTGGTGTGCGTTTTCGCCGGAAAACGCGTTTTCGGCCGAAAACGTGTACGTTTGCACTTCCCCGCCACAGGGAAGCTGCTAGCCGGGAATTCTCTGCCTGGTTCTACCCGCTGCCCGGAACGCTACGCAGGGCAAAAGCGGTTCTCGTCCTCCGTGCTTGCTTTTTCTCAGAAAGAGCCGTGGTGTGCGTTTTCGCCGGAAAACGCGTTTTCGGCCGAAAACGTGTACGTTTGCACTTCCCCGCCACAGGGAAGCTGCTAGCCGGGAATTCTCTGCCTGGTTCTACCCGCTGCCCGGAACGCTACGCAGGGCAAAAGCGGTTCTCGTCCTCCGTGCTTGCTTTTTCTCAGAAAGAGCCGTGGTGTGCGCTTTCGCCGGAAAACGTGTTTTCGGCCGAAAACGTGTACGTTTGCACTTCCCCGCCACAGGGAAGCTGCTAGCCGGGAATTCTCTGCCTGGTTCTAGCCGTTGCCCGGAACGCTACGCAGGGCAAAAGCGGTTCTCGTCCTCCGTGCTTGCTTTTTCTCAGAAAGAGCCGTGGTGTGCGCTTTCGCCGGAAAACGCGTTTTCGGCCGAAAACGTGTACGTTTGCACTTCCCCGCCACAGGGAAGCTGCTAGCCGGGAATTCTCTGCCTGGTTCTACCCGCTGCCCGGAACGCTACGCAGGGCAAAAGCGGTTCTCGTCCTCCGTGCTTGCTTTTTCTCAGAAAGAGCCGTGGTGTGCGTTTTGGCCGGAAAACGCGTTTTCGGCCGAAAACGTGTACGTTTGCACTTCCCCGCCACAGGGAAGCTGCTAGCCGGGAATTCTCTGCCTGGTTCTACCCGCTGCCCGGAACGCTACGCAGGGCAAAAGCGGTTCTCGTCCTCCGTGCTTGCTTTTTCTCAGAAAGAGCCGTGGTGTGCGCTTTCGCCGGAAAACGCGTTTTCGGCCGAAAACGTGTACGTTTGCACTTCCCCGCCACAGGGAAGCTGCTAGCCGGGAATTCTCTGCCTGGTTCTACCGGCTGCCCGGAACGCTACGCAGGGCAAAAGCGGTTCTCGTCCTCCGTGCTTGCTTTTTCTCAGAAAGAGCCGTGGTGTGCGTTTTCGCCGGAAAACGCGTTTTCGGCCGAAAACGTGTACGTTTGCACTTCCCCGCCACAGGGAAGCTGCTAGCCGGGAATTCTCTGCCTGGTTCTACCCGCTGCCCGGAACGCTACGCAGGGCAAAAGCGGTTCTCGTCCTCCGTGCTTGCTTTTTCTCAGAAAGCGCCGTGGTGTGCGTTTTCGCCGGAAAACGCGTTTTCGGCCGAAAACGTGTACGTTTGCACTTCCCCGCCACAGGGAAGCTGCTAGCCGGGAATTCTCTGCCTGGTTCTACCCGCTGCCCGGAACGCTACGCAGGGCAAAAGCGGTTCTCGTCCTCCGTGCTTGCTTTTTCTCAGAAAGAGCCGTGGTGTGCGCTTTCGCCGGAAAACGCGTTTTCGGCCGAAAACGTGTACGTTTGCACTTCCCCGCCACAGGGAAGCTGCTAGCCGGGAATTCTCTGCCTGGTTCTACCCGCTGCCCGGAACGCTACGCAGGGCAAAAGCGGTTCTCGTCCTCCGTGCTTGCTTTTTCACAGAAAGAGCCGTGGTGTGCGCTTTCGCCGGAAAACGCGTTTTCGGCCGAAAACGTGTACGTTTGCACTTCCCCGCCACAGGGAAGCTGCTAGCCGGGAATTCTCTGCCTGGTTCTACCCGCTGCCCGGAACGCTACGCAGGGCAAAAGCGGTTCTCGTCCTCCGTGCTTGCTTTTTCTCAGAAAGAGCCGTGGTGTGCGTTTTCGCCGGAAAACGCGTTTTCGGCCGAAAACGTGTACGTTTGCACTTCCCCGCCACAGGGAAGCTGCTAGCCGGGAATTCTCTGCCTGGTTCTACCCGCTGCCCGGAACGCTACGCAGGGCAAAAGCGGTTCTCGTCCTCCGTGCTTGCTTTTTCTCAGAAAGAGCCGTGGTGTGCGTTTTCGCCGGAAAACGCGTTTTCGGCCGAAAACGTGTACGTTTGCACTTCCCCGCCACAGGGAAGCTGCTAGCCGGGAATTCTCTGCCTGGTTCTACCCGCTGCCCGGAACGCTACGCAGGGCAAAAGCGGTTCTCGTCCTCCGTGCTTGCTTTTTCTCAGAAAGAGCCGTGGTGTGCCTTTTCGCCGGAAAACGCGTTTTCGGCCGAAAACGTGTACGTTTGCACTTCCCCGCCACAGGGAAGCTGCTAGCCGGGAATTCTCTGCCTGGTTCTACCCGCTGCCCGGAACGCTACGCAGGGCAAAAGCGGTTCTCGTCCTCCGTGCTTGCTTTTTCTCAGAAAGAGCCGTGGTGTGCGTTTTCGCCGGAAAACGCGTTTTCGGCCGAAAACGTGTACGTTTGCACTTCCCCGCCACAGGGAAGCTGCTAGCCGGGAATTCTCTGCCTGGTTCTACCCGCTGCCCGGAACGCTACGCAGGGCAAAAGCGGTTCTCGTCCTCCGTGCTTGCTTTTTCTCAGAAAGAGCCGTGGTGTGCGTTTTCGCCGGAAAACGCGTTTTCGGCCGAAAACGTGTACGTTTGCACTTCCCCGCCACAGGGAAGCTGCTAGCCGGGAATTCTCTGCCTGGTTCTACCCGCTGCCCGGAACGCTACGCAGGGCAAAAGCGGTTCTCGTCCTCCGTGCTTGCTTTTTCTCAGAAAGAGCCGTGGTGTGCGTTTTCGCCGGAAAACGCGTTTTCGGCCGAAAACGTGTACGTTTGCACTTCCCCGCCACAGGGAAGCTGCTAGCCGGGAATTCTCTGCCTGGTTCTACCCGCTGCCCGGAACGCTACGCAGGGCAAAAGCGGTTCTCGTCCTCCGTGCTTGCTTTTTCTCAGAAAGAGCCGTGGTGTGCGCTTTCGCCGGAAAACGCGTTTTCGGCCGAAAACGTGTACGTTTGCACTTCCCCGCCACAGGGAAGCTGCTAGCCGGGAATTCTCTGCCTGGTTCTACCCGCTGCCCGGAACGCTACGCAGGGCAAAAGCGGTTCTCGTCCTCCGTGCTTGCTTTTTCTCAGAAAGAGCCGTGGTGTGCGTTTTCGCCGGAAAACGCGTTTTCGGCCGAAAACGTGTACGTTTGCACTTCCCCGCCACAGGGAAGCTGCTAGCCGGGAATTCTCTGCCTGGTTCTACCCGCTGCCCGGAACGCTACGCAGGGCAAAAGCGGTTCTCGTCCTCCGTGCTTGCTTTTTCTCAGAAAGAGCCGTGGTGTGCGTTTTCGCCGGAAAACGCGTTTTCGGCCGAAAACGTGTACGTTTGCACTTCCCCGCCACAGGGAAGCTGCTAGCCGGGAATTCTCTGCCTGGTTCTACCCGCTGCCCGGAACGCTACGCAGGGCAAAAGCGGTTCTCGTCCTCCGTGCTTGCTTTTTCTCAGAAAGAGCCGTGGTGTGCGCTTTCGCCGGAAAACGCGTTTTCGGCCGAAAACGTGTACGTTTGCACTTCCCCGCCACAGGGAAGCTGCTAGCCGGGAATTCTCTGCCTGGTTCTACCCGCTGCCCGGAACGCTACGCAGGGCAAAAGCGGTTCTCGTCCTCCGTGCTTGCTTTTTCTCAGAAAGAGCCGTGGTGTGCGTTTTCGCCGGAAAACGCGTTTTCGGCCGAAAACGTGTACGTTTGCACTTCCCCGCCACAGGGAAGCTGCTAGCCGGGAATTCTCTGCCTGGTTCTACCCGCTGCCCGGAACGCTACGCAGGGCAAAAGTAGTTCTCGTCCTCCGTGCTTGCTTTTTCTCAGAAAGAGCCGTGGTGTGCGCTTTCGCCGGAAAACGCGTTTTCGGCCGAAAACGTGTACGTTTGCACTTCCCCGCCACAGGGAAGCTGCTAGCCGGGAATTCTCTGCCTGGTTCTACCCGCTGCCCGGAACGCTACGCAGGGCAAAAGCGGTTCTCGTCCTCCGTGCTTGCTTTTTCTCAGAAAGAGCCGTGGTGTGCGTTTTGGCCGGAAAACGCGTTTTCGGCCGAAAACGTGTACGTTTGCACTTCCCCGCCACAGGGAAGCTGCTAGCCGGGAATTCTCTGCCTGGTTCTACCCGCTGCCCGGAACGCTACGCAGGGCAAAAGCGGTTCTCGTCCTCCGTGCTTGCTTTTTCTCAGAAAGAGCCGTGGTGTGCGTTTTCGCCGGAAAACGCGTTTTCGGCCGAAAACGTGTACGTTTGCACTTCCCCGCCACAGGGAAGCTGCTAGCCGGGAATTCTCTGCCTGGTTCTACCCGCTGCCCGGAACGCTACGCAGGGCAAAAGCGGTTCTCGTCCTCCGTGCTTGCTTTTTCTCAGAAAGAGCCGTGGTGTGCGTTTTCGCCGGAAAACGCGTTTTCGGCCGAAAACGTGTACGTTTGCACTTCCCCGCCACAGGGAAGCTGCTAGCCGGGAATTCTCTGCCTGGTTCTACCCGCTGCCCGGAACGCTACGCAGGGCAAAAGCGGTTCTCGTCCTCCGTGCTTGCTTTTTCTCAGAAAGAGCCGTGGTGTGCGCTTTCGCCGGAAAACGCGTTTTCGGCCGAAAACGTGTACGTTTGCACTTCCCCGCCACAGGGAAGCTGCTAGCCGGGAATTCTCTGCCTGGTTCTACCCGCTGCCCGGAACGCTACGCAGGGCAAAAGCGGTTCTCGTCCTCCGTGCTTGCTTTTTCTCAGAAAGCGCCGTGGTGTGCGTTTTCGCCGGAAAACGCGTTTTCGGCCGAAAACGTGTACGTTTGCACTTCCCCGCCACAGGGAAGCTGCTAGCCGGGAATTCTCTGCCTGGTTCTACCCGCTGCCCGGAACGCTACGCAGGGCAAAAGCGGTTCTCGTCCTCCGTGCTTGCTTTTTCTCAGAAAGAGCCGTGGTGTGCGTTTTGGCCGGAAAACGCGTTTTCGGCCGAAAACGTGTACGTTTGCACTTCCCCGCCACAGGGAAGCTGCTAGCCGGGAATTCTCTGCCTGGTTCTACCCGCTGCCCGGAACGCTACGCAGGGCAAAAGCGGTTCTCGTCCTCCGTGCTTGCTTTTTCTCAGAAAGAGCCGTGGTGTGCCTTTTCGCCGGAAAACGCGTTTTCGGCCGAAAACGTGTACGTTTGCACTTCCCCGCCACAGGGAAGCTGCTAGCCGGGAATTCTCTGCCTGGTTCTACCCGCTGCCCGGAACGCTACGCAGGGCAAAAGCGGTTCTCGTCCTCCGTGCTTGCTTTTTCTCAGAAAGAGCCGTGGTGTGCGTTTTCGCCGGAAAACGCGTTTTCGGCCGAAAACGTGTACGTTTGCACTTCCCCGCCACAGGGAAGCTGCTAGCCGGGAATTCTCTGCCTGGTTCTACCCGCTGCCCGGAACGCTACGCAGGGCAAAAGCGGTTCTCGTCCTCCGTGCTTGCTTTTTCTCAGAAAGAGCCGTGGTGTGCGTTTTCGCCGGAAAACGCGTTTTCGGCCGAAAACGTGTACGTTTGCACTTCCCCGCCACAGGGAAGCTGCTAGCCGGGAATTCTCTGCCTGGTTCTACCCGCTGCCCGGAACGCTACGCAGGGCAAAAGCGGTTCTCGTCCTCCGTGCTTGCTTTTTCTCAGAAAGAGCCGTGGTGTGCCTTTTCGCCGGAAAACGCGTTTTCGGCCGAAAACGTGTACGTTTGCACTTCCCCGCCACAGGGAAGCTGCTAGCCGGGAATTCTCTGCCTGGTTCTACCCGCTGCCCGGAACGCTACGCAGGGCAAAAGCGGTTCTCGTCCTCCGTGCTTGCTTTTTCTCAGAAAGAGCCGTGGTGTGCGTTTTCGCCGGAAAACGCGTTTTCGGCCGAAAACGTGTACGTTTGCACTTCCCCGCCACAGGGAAGCTGCTAGCCGGGAATTCTCTGCCTGGTTCTACCCGCTGCCCGGAACGCTACGCAGGGCAAAAGCGGTTCTCGTCCTCCGTGCTTGCTTTTTCTCAGAAAGAGCCGTGGTGTGCGTTTTGGCCGGAAAACGCGTTTTCGGCCGAAAACGTGTACGTTTGCACTTCCCCGCCACAGGGAAGCTGCTAGCCGGGAATTCTCTGCCTGGTTCTACCCGCTGCCCGGAACGCTACGCAGGGCAAAAGCGGTTCTCGTCCTCCGTGCTTGCTTTTTCTCAGAAAGAGCCGTGGTGTGCGTTTTCGCCGGAAAACGCGTTTTCGGCCGAAAACGTGTACGTTTGCACTTCCCCGCCACAGGGAAGCTGCTAGCCGGGAATTCTCTGCCTGGTTCTACCCGCTGCCCGGAACGCTACGCAGGGCAAAAGCGGTTCTCGTCCTCCGTGCTTGCTTTTTCTCAGAAAGAGCCGTGGTGTGCGTTTTCGCCGGAAAACGCGTTTTCGGCCGAAAACGTGTACGTTTGCACTTCCCCGCCACAGGGAAGCTGCTAGCCGGGAATTCTCTGCCTGGTTCTACCCGCTGCCCGGAACGCTACGCAGGGCAAAAGCGATTCTCGTCCTCCGTGCTTGCTTTTTCTCAGAAAGAGCCGTGGTGTGCGTTTTGGCCGGAAAACGCGTTTTCGGCCGAAAACGTGTACGTTTGCACTTCCCCGCCACAGGGAAGCTGCTAGCCGGGAATTCTCTGCCTGGTTCTACCCGCTGCCCGGAACGCTACGCAGGGCAAAAGCGGTTCTCGTCCTCCGTGCTTGCTTTTTCTCAGAAAGAGCCGTGGTGTGCGTTTTCGCCGGAAAACGCGTTTTCGGCCGAAAACGTGTACGTTTGCACTTCCCCGCCACAGGGAAGCTGCTAGCCGCGAATTCTCTGCCTGGTTCTACCCGCTGCCCGGAACGCTACGCAGGGCAAAAGCGGTTCTCGTCCTCCGTGCTTGCTTTTTCTCAGAAAGCGCCGTGGTGTGCGTTTTCGCCGGAAAACGCGTTTTCGGCCGAAAACGTGTACGTTTGCACTTCCCCGCCACAGGGAAGCTGCTAGCCGGGAATTCTCTGCCTGGTTCTACCCGCTGCCCGGAACGCTACGCAGGGCAAAAGCGGTTCTCGTCCTCCGTGCTTGCTTTTTCTCAGAAAGAGCCGTGGTGTGCGTTTTGGCCGGAAAACGCGTTTTCGGCCGAAAACGTGTACGTTTGCACTTCCCCGCCACAGGGAAGCTGCTAGCCGGGAATTCTCTGCCTGGTTCTACCCGCTGCCCGGAACGCTACGCAGGGCAAAAGCGGTTCTCGTCCTCCGTGCTTGCTTTTTCTCAGAAAGAGCCGTGGTGTGCGTTTTCGCCGGAAAATGCGTTTTCGGCCGAAAACGTGTACGTTTGCACTTCCCCGCCACAGGGAAGCTGCTAGCCGGGAATTCTCTGCCTGGTTCTACCCGCTGCCCGGAACGCTACGCAGGGCAAAAGCGGTTCTCGTCCTCCGTGCTTGCTTTTTCTCAGAAAGAGCCGTGGTGTGCGCTTTCGCCGGAAAACGCGTTTTCGGCCGAAAACGTGTACGTTTGCACTTCCCCGCCACAGGGAAGCTGCTAGCCGGGAATTCTCTGCCTGGTTCTACCCGCTGCCCGGAACGCTACGCAGGGCAAAAGCGGTTCTCGTCCTCCGTGCTTGCTTTTTCTCAGAAAGAGCCGTGGTGTGCGATTTCGCCGGAAAACGCGTTTTCGGCCGAAAACGTGTACGTTTGCACTTCCCCGCCACAGGGAAGCTGCTAGCCGGGAATTCTCTGCCTGGTTCTACCCGCTGCCCGGAACGCTACGCAGGGCAAAAGCGGTTCTCGTCCTCCGTGCTTGCTTTTTCTCCGAAAGAGCCGTGGTGTGCGTTTTGGCCGGAAAACGCGTTTTCGGCCGAAAACGTGTACGTTTGCACTTCCCCGCCACAGGGAAGCTGCTAGCCGGGAATTCTCTGCCTGGTTCTACCCGCTGCCCGGAACGCTACGCAGGGCAAAAGCGGTTCTCGTCCTCCGTGCTTGCTTTTTCTCAGAAAGCGCCGTGGTGTGCGTTTTCGCCGGAAAACGCGTTTTCGGCCGAAAACGTGTACGTTTGCACTTCCCCGCCACAGGGAAGCTGCTAGCCGGGAATTCTCTGCCTGGTTCTACCCGCTGCCCGGAACGCTACGCAGGGCAAAAGCGGTTCTCGTCCTCCGTGCTTGCTTTTTCTCAGAAAGAGCCGTGGTGTGCGCTTTCGCCGGAAAACGCGTTTTCGGCCGAAAACGTGTACGTTTGCACTTCCCCGCCACAGGGAAGCTGCTAGCCGGGAATTCTCTGCCTGGTTCTACCCGCTGCCCGGAACGCTACGCAGGGCAAAAGCGGTTCTCGTCCTCCGTGCTTGCTTTTTCTCAGAAAGAGCCGTGGTGTGCGATTTCGCCGGAAAACGCGTTTTCGGCCGAAAACGTGTACGTTTGCACTTCCCCGCCACAGGGAAGCTGCTAGCCGGGAATTCTCTGCCTGGTTCTACCCGCTGCCCGGAACGCTACGCAGGGCAAAAGCGGTTCTCGTCCTCCGTGCTTGCTTTTTCTCAGAAAGAGCCGTGGTGTGCGATTTCGCCGGAAAACGCGTTTTCGGCCGAAAACGTGTACGTTTGCACTTCCCCGCCACAGGGAAGCTGCTAGCCGGGAATTCTCTGCCTGGTTCTACCCGCTGCCCGGAACGCTACGCAGGGCAAAAGCGGTTCTCGTCCTCCGTGCTTGCTTTTTCTCAGAAAGAGCCGTGGTGTGCGCTTTCGCCGGAAAACGCGTTTTCGGCCGAAAACGTGTACGTTTGCACTTCCCCGCCACAGGGAAGCTGCTAGCCGGGAATTCTCTGCCTGGTTCTACCCGCTGCCCGGAACGCTACGCAGGGCAAAAGCGGTTCTCGTCCTCCGTGCTTGCTTTTTCTCAGAAAGAGCCGTGGTGTGCGTTTTCGCCGGAAAACGCGTTTTCGGCCGAAAACGTGTACGTTTGCACTTCCCCGCCACAGGGAAGCTGCTAGCCGGGAATTCTCTGCCTGGTTCTACCCGCTGCCCGGAACGCTACGCAGGGCAAAAGCGGTTCTCGTCCTCCGTGCTTGCTTTTTCTCAGAAAGCGCCGTGGTGTGCGTTTTCGCCGGAAAACGAGTTTTCGGCCGAAAACGTGTACGTTTGCACTTCCCCGCCACAGGGAAGCTGCTAGCCGGGAATTCTCTGCCTGGTTCTACCCGCTGCCCGGAACGCTACGCAGGGCAAAAGCGGTTCTCGTCCTCCGTGCTTGCTTTTTCTCAGAAAGAGCCGTGGTGTGCGTTTTCGCCGGAAAACGCGTTTTCGGCCGAAAACGTGTACGTTTGCACTTCCCCGCCACAGGGAAGCTGCTAGCCGGGAATTCTCTGCCTGGTTCTACCCGCTGCCCGGAACGCTACGCAGGGCAAAAGCGGTTCTCGTCCTCCGTGCTTGCTTTTTCTCAGAAAGAGCCGTGGTGTGCGTTTTCGCCGGAAAACGCGTTTTCGGCCGAAAACGTGTACGTTTGCACTTCCCCGCCACAGGGAAGCTGCTAGCCGGGAATTCTCTGCCTGGTTCTACCCGCTGCCCGGAACGCTACGCAGGGCAAAAGCGGTTCTCGTCCTCCGTGCTTGCTTTTTCTCAGAAAGAGCCGTGGTGTGCGCTTTCGCCGGAAAACGCGTTTTCGGCCGAAAACGTGTACGTTTGCACTTCCCCGCCACAGGGAAGCTGCTAGCCGGGAATTCTCTGCCTGGTTCTACCCGCTGCCCGGAACGCTACGCAGGGCAAAAGCGGTTCTCGTCCTCCGTGCTTGCTTTTTCTCAGAAAGAGCCGTGGTGTGCGTTTTCGCCGGAAAACGCGTTTTCGGCCGAAAACGTGTACGTTTGCACTTCCCCGCCACAGGGAAGCTGCTAGCCGGGAATTCTCTGCCTGGTTCTACCCGCTGCCCGGAACGCTACGCAGGGCAAAAGCGGTTCTCGTCCTCCGTGCTTGCTTTTTCTCAGAAAGAGCCTGGTGTGCGTTTTCGCCGGAAAACGCGTTTTCGGCCGAAAACGTGTACGTTTGCACTTCCCCGCCACAGGGAAGCTGCTAGCCGGGAATTCTCTGCCTGGTTCTACCCGCTGCCCGGAACGCTACGCAGGGCAAAAGCGGTTCTCGTCCTCCGTGCTTGCTTTTTCTCAGAAAGAGCCGTGGTGTGCGTTTTCGCCGGAAAACGCGTTTTCGGCCGAAAACGTGTACGTTTGCACTTCCCCGCCACAGGGAAGCTGCTAGCCGGGAATTCTCTGCCTGGTTCTACCCGCTGCCCGGAACGCTACGCAGGGCAAAAGCGGTTCTCGTCCTCCGTGCTTGCTTTTTCTCAGAAAGAGCCGTGGTGTGCGTTTTCGCCGGAAAACGCGTTTTCGGCCGAAAACGTGTACGTTTGCACTTCCCCGCCACAGGGAAGCTGCTAGCCGGGAATTCTCTGCCTGGTTCTACCCGCTGCCCGGAACGCTACGCAGGGCAAAAGCGGTTCTCGTCCTCCGTGCTTGCTTTTTCTCAGAAAGAGCCGTGGTGTGCGTTTTCGCCGGAAAACGCGTTTTCGGCCGAAAACGTGTACGTTTGCACTTCCCCGCCACAGGGAAGCTGCTAGCCGGGAATTCTCTGCCTGGTTCTACCCGCTGCCCGGAACGCTACGCAGGGCAAAAGCGGTTCTCGTCCTCCGTGCTTGCTTTTTCTCAGAAAGAGCCGTGGTGTGCGTTTTCGCGCCGGAAAAGCGTTTTCCCGCTGCCCGGAACGCTCGCGGGCAAAAGCGGTTCTGTCCTGTGCTTTGCTTTTTCTCAGGCCGTGGTGTGGCTCGTGCCGTTCTACCCGCTGCCCGGAACGCTACGCAGGGCAAAAGCGGTTTCGTCCTCCGTGCTTGCTTTTTCAGAAAGAGCCGTGGTGTGCTGAGATGCGTTTTCGGCCGAAAACGTGTACGTTTGCACTTCCCCGCCACAGGGAAGCTGCTAGCCGGGAATTCTCTGCCTGGTTCTACCCGCTGCCCGGAACGCTACGCAGGGCAAAAGCGGTTCTCGTCCTCCGTGCTTGCTTTTTCTCAGAAAGAGCCGTGGTGTGCGTTTTCGCCGGAAAACGCGTTTTCGGCCGAAAACGTGTACGTTTGCACTTCCCCGCCACAGGGAAGCTGCTAGCCGGGAATTCTCTGCCTGGTTCTACCCGCTGCCCGGAACGCTACGCAGGGCAAAAGCGGTTCTCGTCCTCCGTGCTTGCTTTTTCTCAGAAAGAGCCGTGGTGTGCGTTTTCGCCGGAAAACGCGTTTTCGGCCGAAAACGTGTACGTTTGCACTTCCCCGCCACAGGGAAGCTGCTAGCCGGGAATTCTCTGCCTGGTTCTACCCGCTGCCCGGAACGCTACGCAGGGCAAAAGCGGTTCTCGTCCTCCGTGCTTGCTTTTTCTCAGAAAGAGCCGTGGTGTGCGTTTTCGCCGGAAAACGCGTTTTCGGCCGAAAACGTGTACGTTTGCACTTCCCCGCCACAGGGAAGCTGCTAGCCGGGAATTCTCTGCCTGGTTCTACCCGCTGCCCGGAACGCTACGCAGGGCAAAAGCGGTTCTCGTCCTCCGTGCTTGCTTTTTCTCAGAAAGAGCCGTGGTGTGCGTTTTCGCCGGAAAACGCGTTTTCGGCCGAAAACGTGTACGTTTGCACTTCCCCGCCACAGGGAAGCTGCTAGCCGGGAATTCTCTGCCTGGTTCTACCCGCTGCCCGGAACGCTACGCAGGGCAAAAGCGGTTCTCGTCCTCCGTGCTTGCTTTTTCTCAGAAAGAGCCGTGGTGTGCGTTTTCGCCGGAAAACGCGTTTTCGGCCGAAAACGTGTACGTTTGCACTTCCCCGCCACAGGGAAGCTGCTAGCCGGGAATTCTCTGCCTGGTTCTACCCGCTGCCCGGAACGCTACGCAGGGCAAAAGCGGTTCTCGTCCTCCGTGCTTGCTTTTTCTCAGAAAGAGCCGTGGTGTGCGTTTTCGCCGGAAAACGCGTTTTCGGCCGAAAACGTGTACGTTTGCACTTCCCCGCCACAGGGAAGCTGCTAGCCGGGAATTCTCTGCCTGGTTCTACCCGCTGCCCGGAACGCTACGCAGGGCAAAAGCGGTTCTCGTCCTCCGTGCTTGCTTTTTCTCAGAAAGAGCCGTGGTGTGCGTTTTCGCCGGAAAACGCGTTTTCGGCCGAAAACGTGTACGTTTGCACTTCCCCGCCACAGGGAAGCTGCTAGCCGGGAATTCTCTGCCTGGTTCTACCCGCTGCCCGGAACGCTACGCAGGGCAAAAGCGGTTCTCGTCCTCCGTGCTTGCTTTTTCTCAGAAAGAGCCGTGGTGTGCGTTTTCGCCGGAAAACGCGTTTTCGGCCGAAAACGTGTACGTTTGCACTTCCCCGCCACAGGGAAGCTGCTAGCCGGGAATTCTCTGCCTGGTTCTACCCGCTGCCCGGAACGCTACGCAGGGCAAAAGCGGTTCTCGTCCTCCGTGCTTGCTTTTTCTCAGAAAGAGCCGTGGTGTGCGTTTTCGCCGGAAAACGCGTTTTCGGCCGAAAACGTGTACGTTTGCACTTCCCCGCCACAGGGAAGCTGCTAGCCGGGAATTCTCTGCCTGGTTCTACCCGCTGCCCGGAACGCTACGCAGGGCAAAAGCGGTTCTCGTCCTCCGTGCTTGCTTTTTCTCAGAAAGAGCCGTGGTGTGCGTTTTCGCCGGAAAACGCGTTTTCGGCCGAAAACGTGTACGTTTGCACTTCCCCGCCACAGGGAAGCTGCTAGCCGGGAATTCTCTGCCTGGTTCTACCCGCTGCCCGGAACGCTACGCAGGGCAAAAGCGGTTCTCGTCCTCCGTGCTTGCTTTTTCTCAGAAAGAGCCGTGGTGTGCGTTTTCGCCGGAAAACGCGTTTTCGGCCGAAAACGTGTACGTTTGCACTTCCCCGCCACAGGGAAGCTGCTAGCCGGGAATTCTCTGCCTGGTTCTACCCGCTGCCCGGAACGCTACGCAGGGCAAAAGCGGTTCTCGTCCTCCGTGCTTGCTTTTTCTCAGAAAGAGCCGTGGTGTGCGTTTTCGCCGGAAAACGCGTTTTCGGCCGAAAACGTGTACGTTTGCACTTCCCCGCCACAGGGAAGCTGCTAGCCGGGAATTCTCTGCCTGGTTCTACCCGCTGCCCGGAACGCTACGCAGGGCAAAAGCGGTTCTCGTCCTCCGTGCTTGCTTTTTCTCAGAAAGAGCCGTGGTGTGCGTTTTCGCCGGAAAACGCGTTTTCGGCCGAAAACGTGTACGTTTGCACTTCCCCGCCACAGGGAAGCTGCTAGCCGGGAATTCTCTGCCTGGTTCTACCCGCTGCCCGGAACGCTACGCAGGGCAAAAGCGGTTCTCGTCCTCCGTGCTTGCTTTTTCTCAGAAAGAGCCGTGGTGTGCGTTTTCGCCGGAAAACGCGTTTTCGGCCGAAAACGTGTACGTTTGCACTTCCCCGCCACAGGGAAGCTGCTAGCCGGGAATTCTCTGCCTGGTTCTACCCGCTGCCCGGAACGCTACGCAGGGCAAAAGCGGTTCTCGTCCTCCGTGCTTGCTTTTTCTCAGAAAGAGCCGTGGTGTGCGTTTTCGCCGGAAAACGCGTTTTCGGCCGAAAACGTGTACGTTTGCACTTCCCCGCCACAGGGAAGCTGCTAGCCGGGAATTCTCTGCCTGGTTCTACCCGCTGCCCGGAACGCTACGCAGGGCAAAAGCGGTTCTCGTCCTCCGTGCTTGCTTTTTCTCAGAAAGAGCCGTGGTGTGCGTTTTCGCCGGAAAACGCGTTTTCGGCCGAAAACGTGTACGTTTGCACTTCCCCGCCACAGGGAAGCTGCTAGCCGGGAATTCTCTGCCTGGTTCTACCCGCTGCCCGGAACGCTACGCAGGGCAAAAGCGGTTCTCGTCCTCCGTGCTTGCTTTTTCTCAGAAAGAGCCGTGGTGTGCGTTTTCGCCGGAAAACGCGTTTTCGGCCGAAAACGTGTACGTTTGCACTTCCCCGCCACAGGGAAGCTGCTAGCCGGGAATTCTCTGCCTGGTTCTACCCGCTGCCCGGAACGCTACGCAGGGCAAAAGCGGTTCTCGTCCTCCGTGCTTGCTTTTTCTCAGAAAGAGCCGTGGTGTGCGTTTTCGCCGGAAAACGCGTTTTCGGCCGAAAACGTGTACGTTTGCACTTCCCCGCCACAGGGAAGCTGCTAGCCGGGAATTCTCTGCCTGGTTCTACCCGCTGCCCGGAACGCTACGCAGGGCAAAAGCGGTTCTCGTCCTCCGTGCTTGCTTTTTCTCAGAAAGAGCCGTGGTGTGCGTTTTCGCCGGAAAACGCGTTTTCGGCCGAAAACGTGTACGTTTGCACTTCCCCGCCACAGGGAAGCTGCTAGCCGGGAATTCTCTGCCTGGTTCTACCCGCTGCCCGGAACGCTACGCAGGGCAAAAGCGGTTCTCGTCCTCCGTGCTTGCTTTTTCTCAGAAAGAGCCGTGGTGTGCGTTTTCGCCGGAAAACGCGTTTTCGGCCGAAAACGTGTACGTTTGCACTTCCCCGCCACAGGGAAGCTGCTAGCCGGGAATTCTCTGCCTGGTTCTACCCGCTGCCCGGAACGCTACGCAGGGCAAAAGCGGTTCTCGTCCTCCGTGCTTGCTTTTTCTCAGAAAGAGCCGTGGTGTGCGTTTTCGCCGGAAAACGCGTTTTCGGCCGAAAACGTGTACGTTTGCACTTCCCCGCCACAGGGAAGCTGCTAGCCGGGAATTCTCTGCCTGGTTCTACCCGCTGCCCGGAACGCTACGCAGGGCAAAAGCGGTTCTCGTCCTCCGTGCTTGCTTTTTCTCAGAAAGAGCCGTGGTGTGCGTTTTCGCCGGAAAACGCGTTTTCGGCCGAAAACGTGTACGTTTGCACTTCCCCGCCACAGGGAAGCTGCTAGCCGGGAATTCTCTGCCTGGTTCTACCCGCTGCCCGGAACGCTACGCAGGGCAAAAGCGGTTCTCGTCCTCCGTGCTTGCTTTTTCTCAGAAAGAGCCGTGGTGTGCGTTTTCGCCGGAAAACGCGTTTTCGGCCGAAAACGTGTACGTTTGCACTTCCCCGCCACAGGGAAGCTGCTAGCCGGGAATTCTCTGCCTGGTTCTACCCGCTGCCCGGAACGCTACGCAGGGCAAAAGCGGTTCTCGTCCTCCGTGCTTGCTTTTTCTCAGAAAGAGCCGTGGTGTGCGTTTTCGCCGGAAAACGCGTTTTCGGCCGAAAACGTGTACGTTTGCACTTCCCCGCCACAGGGAAGCTGCTAGCCGGGAATTCTCTGCCTGGTTCTACCCGCTGCCCGGAACGCTACGCAGGGCAAAAGCGGTTCTCGTCCTCCGTGCTTGCTTTTTCTCAGAAAGAGCCGTGGTGTGCGTTTTCGCCGGAAAACGCGTTTTCGGCCGAAAACGTGTACGTTTCTACGCAGGGCAAAAGCGGTTCTCGTCCTCCGTGTCTCAGAAAGAGCCGTGGTGTGCGAGCCGGAAAACGCGTTTTCGGCCGAAAACGTGTACGTTTGCACTTCCCCGCCACAGGGAAGCTGCTAAGGGCAAAAGCGGTTCCCGGCCCGCCACAGGGTCTCGTCCTCCGTGCTTGCGCAGAAAGACTTCCCCGCCACAGGGAAGCTGCTAGCCGGGAATTCTCTGCCTGGTTCTACCCGCTGCCCGGAACGCTACGCAGGGCAAAAGCGGTTCTCGTCCTCCGTGCTTGCTTTTTCTCAGAAAGAGCCGTGGTGTGCGTTTTCGCCGGAAACGCGTTTTCGGCCGAAAACGTGTACGTTTGCACTTCCCCGCCACAGGGAAGCTGCTAGCCGGGAATTCTCTGCCTGGTTCTACCCGCTGCCCGGAACGCTACGCAGGGCAAAAGCGGTTCTCGTCCTCCGTGCTTGCTTTTTCTCAGAAAGAGCCGTGGTGTGCGATTTCGCCGGAAAACGCGTTTTCGGCCGAAAACGTGTACGTTTGCACTTCCCCGCCACAGGGAAGCTGCTAGCCGGGAATTCTCTGCCTGGTTCTACCCGCTGCCCGGAACGCTACGCAGGGCAAAAGCGGTTCTCGTCCTCCGTGCTTGCTTTTTCTCAGAAAGAGCCGTGGTGTGCGATTTCGCCGGAAAACGCGTTTTCGGCCGAAAACGTGTACGTTTGCACTTCCCCGCCACAGGGAAGCTGCTAGCCGGGAATTCTCTGCCTGGTTCTACCCGCTGCCCGGAACGCTACGCAGGGCAAAAGCGGTTCTCGTCCTCCGTGCTTGCTTTTTCTCAGAAAGAGCCGTGGTGTGCGTTTTCGCCGGAAAACGCGTTTTCGGCCGAAAACGTGTACGTTTGCACTTCCCCGCCACAGGGAAGCTGCTAGCCGGGAATTCTCTGCCTGGTTCTACCCGCTGCCCGGAACGCTACGCAGGGCAAAAGCGGTTCTCGTCCTCCGCTTGCTTTTCTCAGAAACAGCCCGTGGTGTGCGTTTTCGCCGGAAAACGCGTTTTCGGCCGAAAACGTGTACGTTTGCACTTCCCCGCCACAGGGAAGCTGCTAGCCGGGAATTCTCTGCCTGGTTCTACCCGCTGCCCGGAACGCTACGCAGGGCAAAAGCGGTTCTCGTCCTCCGTGCTTGCTTTTTCTCAGAAAGAGCCGTGGTGTGCGTTTTCGCCGGAAAACGCGTTTTCGGCCGAAAACGTGTACGTTTGCACTTCCCCGCCACAGGGAAGCTGCTAGCCGGGAATTCTCTGCCTGGTTCTACCCGCTGCCCGGAACGCTACGCAGGGCAAAAGCGGTTCTCGTCCTCCGTGCTTGCTTTTTCTCAGAAAGAGCCGTGGTGTGCGTTTTCGCCGGAAAACGCGTTTTCGGCCGAAAACGTGTACGTTTGCACTTCCCCGCCACAGGGAAGCTGCTAGCCGGGAATTCTCTGCCTGGTTCTACCCGCTGCCCGGAACGCTACGCAGGGCAAAAGCGGTTCTCGTCCTCCGTGCTTGCTTTTTCTCAGAAAGAGCCGTGGTGTGCGATTTCGCTGGAAAACGCGTTTTCGGCCGAAAACGTGTACGTTTGCACTTCCCCGCCACAGGGAAGCTGCTAGCCGGGAATTCTCTGCCTGGTTCTACCCGCTGCCCGGAACGCTACGCAGGGCAAAAGCGGTTCTCGTCCTCCGTGCTTGCTTTTTCTCAGAAAGAGCCGTGGTGTGCGATTTCGCCGGAAAACGCGTTTTCGGCCGAAAACGTGTACGTTTGCACTTCCCCGCCACAGGGAAGCTGCTAGCCGGGAATTCTCTGCCTGGTTCTACCCGCTGCCCGGAACGCTACGCAGGGCAAAAGCGGTTCTCGTCCTCCGTGCTTGCTTTTTCTCAGAAAGAGCCGTGGTGTGCGTTTTCGCCGGAAAACGCGTTTTCGGCCGAAAACGTGTACGTTTGCACTTCCCCGCCACAGGGAAGCTGCTAGCCGGGAATTCTCTGCCTGGTTCTACCCGCTGCCCGGAACGCTACGCAGGGCAAAAGCGGTTCTCGTCCTCCGTGCTTGCTTTTTCTCAGAAAGAGCCGTGGTGTGCGTTTTCGCCGGAAAACGCGTTTTCGGCCGAAAACGTGTACGTTTGCACTTCCCCGCCACAGGGAAGCTGCTAGCCGGGAATTCTCTGCCTGGTTCTACCCGCTGCCCGGAACGCTACGCAGGGCAAAAGCGGTTCTCGTCCTCCGTGCTTGCTTTTTCTCAGAAAGAGCCGTGGTGTACCTTTTCGCCGGAAAACGCGTTTTCGGCCGAAAACGTGTACGTTTGCACTTCCCCGCCACAGGGAAGCTGCTAGCCGGGAATTCTCTGCCTGGTTCTACCCGCTGCCCGGAACGCTACGCAGGGCAAAAGCGGTTCTCGTCCTCCGTGCTTGCTTTTTCTCAGAAAGAGCCGTGGTGTGCGTTTTCGCCGGAAAACAAGTTTTCGGCCGAAAACGTGTACGTTTGCACTTCCCCGCCGCAGGGAAGCTGCTAGCCGGGAATTCTCTGCCTGGTTCTACCCGCTGCCCGGAACGCTACGCAGGGCAAAAGCGGTTCTCGTCCTCCGTGCTTGCTTTTTCTCAGAAAGAGCCGTGGTGTGCGTTTTCGCCGGAAAACGCGTTTTCGGCCGAAAACGTGTACGTTTGCACTTCCCCGCCACAGGGAAGCTGCTAGCCGGGAATTCTCTGCCTGGTTCTACCCGCTGCCCGGAACGCTACGCAGGGCAAAAGCGGTTCTCGTCCTCCGTGCTTGCTTTTTCTCAGAAACAGCCGTGGTGTGCGATTTCGCCGGAAAACACGTTTTCGGCCGAAAACGTGTACGTTTGCACTTCCCCGCCACAGGGAAGCTGCTAGCCGGGAATTCTCTGCCTGGTTCTACCCGCTGCCCGGAACGCTACGCAGGGCAAAAGCGGTTCTCGTCCTCCGTGCTTGCTTTTTCTCAGAAAGAGCCGTGGTGTGCGTTTTCGCCGGAAAACGCGTTTTCGGCCGAAAACGTGTACGTTTGCACTTCCCCGCCACAGGGAAGCTGCTAGCCGGGAATTCTCTGCCTGGTTCTACCCGCTGCCCGGAACGCTACGCAGGGCAAAAGCGGTTCTCGTCCTCCGTGCTTGCTTTTTCTCAGAAAGAGCCGTGGTGTGCGTTTTCGCCGGAAAACGCGTTTTCGGCCGAAAACGTGTACGTTTGCACTTCCCCGCCACAGGGAAGCTGCTAGCCGGGAATTCTCTGCCTGGTTCTACCCGCTGCCCGGAACGCTACGCAGGGCAAAAGCGGTTCTCGTCCTCCGTGCTTGCTTTTTCTCAGAAAGAGCCGTGGTGTGCGTTTTCGCCGGAAAACGCGTTTTCGGCCGAAAACGTGTACGTTTGCACTTCCCCGCCACAGGGAAGCTGCTAGCCGGGAATTCTCTGCCTGGTTCTACCCGCTGCCCGGAACGCTACGCAGGGCAAAAGCGGTTCTCGTCCTCCGTGCTTGCTTTTTCTCAGAAAGAGCCGTGGTGTGCGTTTTCGCCGGAAAACGCGTTTTCGGCCGAAAACGTGTACGTTTGCACTTCCCCGCCACAGGGAAGCTGCTAGCCGGGAATTCTCTGCCTGGTTCTACCCGCTGCCCGGAACGCTACGCAGGGCAAAAGCGGTTCTCGTCCTCCGTGCTTGTTTTTTCTCAGAAAGAGCCGTGGTGTGCGTTTTCGCCGGAAAACGCGTTTTCGGCCGAAAACGTGTACGTTTGCACTTCCCCGCCACAGGGAAGCTGCTAGCCGGGAATTCTCTGCCTGGTTCTACCCGCTGCCCGGAACGCTACGCAGGGCAAAAGCGGTTCTCGTCCTCCGTGCTTGCTTTTTCTCAGAAAGAGCCGTGGTGTGCGTTTTCGCCGGAAAACGCGTTTTCGGCCGAAAACGTGTACGTTTGCACTTCCCCGCCACAGGGAAGCTGCTAGCCGGGAATTCTCTGCCTGGTTCTACCCGCTGCCCGGAACGCTACGCAGGGCAAAAGCGGTTCTCGTCCTCCGTGCTTGCTTTTTCTCAGAAAGAGCCGTGGTGTGCGTTTTCGCCGGAAAACGCGTTTTCGGCCGAAAACGTGTACGTTTGCACTTCCCCGCCACAGGGAAGCTGCTAGCCGGGAATTCTCTGCCTGGTTCTACCCGCTGCCCGGAACGCTACGCAGGGCAAAAGCGGTTCTCGTCCTCCGTGCTTGCTTTTTCTCAGAAAGAGCCGTGGTGTGCGATTTCGCTGGAAAACGCGTTTTCGGCCGAAAACGTGTACGTTTGCACTTCCCCGCCACAGGGAAGCTGCTAGCCGGGAATTCTCTGCCTGGTTCTACCCGCTGCCCGGAACGCTACGCAGGGCAAAAGCGGTTCTCGTCCTCCGTGCTTGCTTTTTCTCAGAAAGAGCCGTGGTGTGCGATTTCGCCGGAAAACGCGTTTTCGGCCGAAAACGTGTACGTTTGCACTTCCCCGCCACAGGGAAGCTGCTAGCCGGGAATTCTCTGCCTGGTTCTACCCGCTGCCCGGAACGCTACGCAGGGCAAAAGCGGTTCTCGTCCTCCGTGCTTGCTTTTTCTCAGAAAGAGCCGTGGTGTGCGTTTTCGCCGGAAAACGCGTTTTCGGCCGAAAACGTGTACGTTTGCACTTCCCCGCCACAGGGAAGTTGCTAGCCGGGAATTCTCTGCCTGGTTCTACCCGCTGCCCGGAACGCTACGCAGGGCAAAAGCGGTTCTCGTCCTCCGTGCTTGCTTTTTCTCAGAAAGAGCCGTGGTGTGCGATTTCGCCGGAAAACGCGTTTTCGGCCGAAAACGTGTACGTTTGCACTTCCCCGCCACAGGGAAGCTGCTAGCCGGGAATTCTCTGCCTGGTTCTACCCGCTGCCCGGAACGCTACGCAGGGCAAAAGCGGTTCTCGTCCTCCGTGCTTGCTTTTTCGCAGAAAGAGCCGTGGTGTGCGTTTTCGCCGGAAAACCCGTTTTCGGCCGAAAACGTGTACGTTTGCACTTCCCCGCCACAGGGAAGCTGCTAGCCGGGAATTCTCTGCCTGGTTCTACCCGCTGCCCGGAACGCTACGCAGGGCAAAAGCGGTTCTCGTCCTCCGTGCTTGCTTTTTCTCAGAAACAGCCGTGGTGTGCGTTTTCGCCGGAAAACGCGTTTTCGGCCGAAAACGTGTACGTTTGCACTTCCCCGCCACAGGGAAGCTGCTAGCCGGGAATTCTCTGCCTGGTTCTACCCGCTGCCCGGAACGCTACGCAGGGCAAAAGCGGTTCTCGTCCTCCGTGCTTGCTTTTTCTCAGAAAGAGCCGTGGTGTGCGATTTCGCCGGAAAACGCGTTTTCGGCCGAAAACGTGTACGTTTGCACTTCCCCGCCACAGGGAAGCTGCTAGCCGGGAATTCTCTGCCTGGTTCTACCCGCTGCCCGGAACGCTACGCAGGGCAAAAGCGGTTCTCGTCCTCCGTGCTTGCTTTTTCTCAGAAAGAGCCGTGGTGTGCGATTTCGCCGGAAAACGCGTTTTCGGCCGAAAACGTGTACGTTTGCACTTCCCCGCCACAGGGAAGCTGCTAGCCGGGAATTCTCTGCCTGGTTCTACCCGCTGCACGGAACGCTACGCAGGGCAAAAGCGGTTCTCGTCCTCCGTGCTTGCTTTTTCTCAGAAAGAGCCGTGGTGTGCGATTTCGCCGGAAAACGCGTTTTCGGCCGAAAACGTGTACGTTTGCACTTCCCCGCCACAGGGAAGCTGCTAGCCGGGAATTCTCTGCCAGGTTCTACCCGCTGCCCGGAACGCTACGCAGGGCAAAAGCGGTTCTCGTCCTCCGTGCTTGCTTTTTCTCAGAAAGAGCCGTGGTGTGCGTTTTCGCCGGAAAACGCGTTTTCGGCCGAAAACGTGTACGTTTGCACTTCCCCGCCACAGGGAAGCTGCTAGCCGGGAATTCTCTGCCTGGTTCTACCCGCTGCCCGGAACGCTACGCAGGGCAAAAGCGGTTCTCGTCCTCCGTGCTTGCTTTTTCTCAGAAAGAGCCGTGGTGTGCGATTTCGCCGGAAAACGCGTTTTCGGCCGAAAACGTGTACGTTTGCACTTCCCCGCCACAGGGAAGCTGCTAGCCGGGAATTCTCTGCCTGGTTCTACCCGCTGCACGGAACGCTACGCAGGGCAAAAGCGGTTCTCGTCCTCCGTGCTTGCTTTTTCTCAGAAAGAGCCGTGGTGTGCGTTTTCGCCGGAAAACGCGTTTTCGGCCGAAAACGTGTACGTTTGCACTTCCCCGCCACAGGGAGGTTGCTAGCCGGGAATTCTCTGCCTGGTTCTACCCGCTGCCCGGAACGCTACGCAGGGCAAAAGCGGTTCTCGTCCTCCGTGCTTGCTTTTTCTCAGAAAGAGCCGTGGTGTGCGATTTCGCCGGAAAACGCGTTTTCGGCCGAAAACGTGTACGTTTGCACTTCCCCGCCACAGGGAAGCTGCTAGCCGGGAATTCTCTGCCTGGTTCTACCCGCTGCCCGGAACGCTACGCAGGGCAAAAGCGGTTCTCGTCCTCCGTGCTTGCTTTTTCGCAGAAAGAGCCGTGGTGTGCGTTTTCGCCGGAAAACCCGTTTTCGGCCGAAAACGTGTACGTTTGCACTTCCCCGCCACAGGGAAGCTGCTAGCCGGGAATTCTCTGCCTGGTTCTACCCGCTGCCCGGAACGCTACGCAGGGCAAAAGCGGTTCTCGTCCTCCGTGCTTGCTTTTTCTCAGAAAGAGCCGTGGTGTGCGTTTTCGCCGGAAAACGCGTTTTCGGCCGAAAACGTGTACGTTTGCACTTCCCCGCCACAGGGAAGCTGCTAGCCGGGAATTCTCTGCCTGGTTCTACCCGCTGCCCGGAACGCTACGCAGGGCAAAAGCGGTTCTCGTCCTCCGTGCTTGCTTTTTCTCAGAAAGAGCCGTGGTGTGCGATTTCGCCGGAAAACGCGTTTTCGGCCGAAAACGTGTACGTTTGCACTTCCCCGCCACAGGGAAGCTGCTAGCCGGGAATTCTCTGCCTGGTTCTACCCGCTGCACGGAACGCTACGCAGGGCAAAAGCGGTTCTCGTCCTCCGTGCTTGCTTTTTCTCAGAAAGAGCCGTGGTGTGCGTTTTCGCCGGAAAACGCGTTTTCGGCCGAAAACGTGTACGTTTGCACTTCCCCGCCACAGGGAGGTTGCTAGCCGGGAATTCTCTGCCTGGTTCTACCCGCTGCCCGGAACGCTACGCAGGGCAAAAGCGGTTCTCGTCCTCCGTGCTTGCTTTTTCTCAGAAAGAGCCGTGGTGTGCGATTTCGCCGGAAAACGCGTTTTCGGCCGAAAACGTGTACGTTTGCACTTCCCCGCCACAGGGAAGCTGCTAGCCGGGAATTCTCTGCCTGGTTCTACCCGCTGCCCGGAACGCTACGCAGGGCAAAAGCGGTTCTCGTCCTCCGTGCTTGCTTTTTCGCAGAAAGAGCCGTGGTGTGCGTTTTCGCCGGAAAACCCGTTTTCGGCCGAAAACGTGTACGTTTGCACTTCCCCGCCACAGGGAAGCTGCTAGCCGGGAATTCTCTGCCTGGTTCTACCCGCTGCCCGGAACGCTACGCAGGGCAAAAGCGGTTCTCGTCCTCCGTGCTTGCTTTTTCTCAGAAAGAGCCGTGGTGTGCGTTTTCGCCGGAAAACGCGTTTTCGGCCGAAAACGTGTACGTTTGCACTTCCCCGCCAGTGGGAAGCTGCTAGCCGGGAATTCTCTGCCTGGTTCTACCCGCTGCCCGGAACGCTACGCAGGGCAAAAGCGGTTCTCGTCCTCCGTGCTTGCTTTTTCTCAGAAAGAGCCGTGGTGTGCGTTTTCGCCGGAAAACGCGTTTTCGGCCGAAAACGTGTACGTTTGCACTTCCCCGCCACAGGGAAGCTGCTAGCCGGGAATTCTCTGCCTGGTTCTACCCGCTGCCCGGAACGCTACGCAGGGCAAAAGCGGTTCTCGTCCTCCGTGCTTGCTTTTTCTCAGAAAGAGCCGTGGTGTGCGATTTCGCCGGAAAACGCGTTTTCGGCCGAAAACGTGTACTTTTGCACTTCCCCGCCACAGGGAAGCTGCTAGCCGGGAATTCTCTGCCTGGTTCTACCCGCTGCACGGAACGCTACGCAGGGCAAAAGCGGTTCTCGTCCTCCGTGCTTGCTTTTTCTCAGAAAGAGCCGTGGTGTGCGATTTCGCCGGAAAACGCGTTTTCGGCCGAAAACGTGTACGTTTGCACTTCCCCGCCACAGGGAAGCTGCTAGCCGGGAATTCTCTGCCTGGTTCTACCCGCTGCACGGAACGCTACGCAGGGCAAAAGCGGTTCTCGTCCTCCGTGCTTGCTTTTTCTCAGAAAGAGCCGTGGTGTGCGATTTCGCCGGAAAACGCGTTTTCGGCCGAAAACGTGTACGTTTGCACTTCCCCGCCACAGGGAAGCTGCTAGCCGGGAATTCTCTGCCAGGTTCTACCCGCTGCCCGGAACGCTACGCAGGGCAAAAGCGGTTCTCGTCCTCCGTGCTTGCTTTTTCTCAGAAAGAGCCGTGGTGTGCGTTTTCGCCGGAAAACGCGTTTTCGGCCGAAAACGTGTACGTTTGCACTTCCCCGCCACAGGGAAGCTGCTAGCCGGGAATTCTCTGCCTGGTTCTACCCGCTGCCCGGAACGCTACGCAGGGCAAAAGCGGTTCTCGTCCTCCGTGCTTGCTTTTTCTCAGAAAGAGCCGTGGTGTGCGTTTTCGCCGGAAAACGCGTTTTCGGCCGAAAACGTGTACGTTTGCACTTCCCCGCCACAGGGAAGCTGCTAGCCGGGAATTCTCTGCCTGGTTCTACCCGCTGCCCGGAACGCTACGCAGGGCAAAAGCGGTTCTCGACCTCCGTGCTTGCTTTTTCTCAGAAAGAGCCTTGGTGTGCGTTTTCGCCGGAAAACGCGTTTTCGGCCGAAAACGTGTACGTTTGCACTTCCCCGCCACAGGGAAGCTGCTAGCCGGGAATTCTCTGCCTGGTTCTACCCGCTGCCCGGAACGCTACGCAGGGCAAAAGCGGTTCTCGTCCTCCGTGCTTGCTTTTTCTCAGAAAGAGCCGTGGTGTGCGATTTCGCCGGAAAACGCGTTTTCGGCGGAAAACGCGTTTTCGGCCGAAAACGTGTACGTTTGCACTTCCCCGCCACAGGGAAGCTGCTAGCCGGGAATTCTCTGCCTGGTTCTACCCGCTGCCCGGAACGCTACGCAGGGCAAAAGCGGTTCTCGTCCTCCGTGCTTGCTTTTTCGCAGAAAGAGCCGTGGTGTGCGATTTCGCCGGAAAACGCGTTTTCGGCCGAAAACGTGTACGTTTGCACTTCCCCGCCACAGGGAAGCTGCTAGCCGGGAATTCTCTGCCTGGTTCTACCCGCTGCCCGGAACGCTACGCAGGGCAAAAGCGGTTCTCGTCCTCCGTGCTTGCTTTTTCTCAGAAAGAGCCGTGGTGTGCGTTTTCGCCGGAAAACGCGTTTTCGGCCGAAAACGTGTACGTTTGCACTTCCCCGCCACACGGAAGCTGCTAGCCGGGAATTCTCTGCCTGGTTCTACCCGCTGCCCGGAACGCTACGCAGGGCAAAAGCGGTTCTCGTCCTCCGTGCTTGCTTTTTCTCAGAAAGAGCCGTGGTGTGCGTTTTCGCCGGAAAACGCGTTTTCGGCCGAAGACGTGTACGTTTGCACTTCCCCGCCACAGGGAAGCTGCTAGCCGGGAATTTTCTGCCTGGTTCTACCCGCTGCCCGGAACGCTACGCAGGGCAAAAGCGGTTCTCGTCCTCCGTGCTTGCTTTTTCTCAGAAAGAGCCGTGGTGTGCGATTTCGCCGGAAAACGCGTTTTCGGCCGAAAACGTGTACGTTTGCACTTCCCCGCCACAGGGAAGCTGCTAGCCGGGAATTCTCTGCCTGGTTCTACCCGCTGCCCGGAACGCTACGCAGGGCAAAAGCGGTTCTCGTCCTCCGTGCTTGCTTTTTCTCAGAAAGAGCCGTGGTGTGCGTTTTCGCCGGAAAACGCGTTTTCGGCCGAAAACGTGTACGTTTGCACTTCCCCGCCACAGGGAAGCTGCTAGCCGGGAATTCTCTGCCTGGTTCTACCCGCTGCCCGGAACGCTACGCAGGGCAAAAGCGGTTCTCGTCCTCCGTGCTTGCTTTTTCTCAGAAAGAGCCGTGGTGTGCGTTTTCGCCGGAAAACGCGTTTTCGCCCGAAAACGTGTACGTTTGCACTTCCCCGCCACAGGGAAGCTGCTAGCCGGGAATTCTCTGCCTGGTTCTACCCGCTGCCCGGAACGCTACGCAGGGCAAAAGCGGTTCTCGTCCTCCGTGCTTGCTTTTTCTCAGAAAGAGCCGTGGTGTGCGATTTCGCCGGAAAACGCGTTTTCGGCCGAAAACGTGTACGTTTGCACTTCCCCGCCACAGGGAAGCTGCTAGCCGGGAATTCTCTGCCTGGTTCTACCCGCTGCCCGGAACGCTACGCAGGGCAAAAGCGGTTCTCGTCCTCCGTGCTTGCTTTTTCTCAGAAAGAGCCGTGGTGTGCGATTTCGCCGGAAAACGCGTTTTCGGCCGAAAACGTGTACGTTTGCACTTCCCCGCCACAGGGAAGCTGCTAGCCGGGAATTCTCTGCCTGGTTCTACCCGCTGCCCGGAACGCTACGCAGGGCAAAAGCGGTTCTCGTCCTCCGTGCTTGCTTTTTCTCAGAAAGAGCCGTGGTGTGCGTTTTCGCCGGAAAACGCGTTTTCGGCCGAAAACGTGTACGTTTGCACTTCCCCGCCACAGGGAAGCTGGTAGCCGGGAATTCTCTGCCTGGTTCTACCCGCTGCCCGGAACGCTACGCAGGGCAAAAGCGGTTCTCGTCCTCCGTGCTTGCTTTTTCTCAGAAAGAGCCGTGGTGTGCGTTTTCGCCGGAAAACGCGTTTTCGGCCGAAAACGTGTACGTTTGCACTTCCCCGCCACAGGGAAGCTGCTAGCCGGGAATTCTCTGCCTGGTTCTACCCGCTGCCCGGAACGCTACGCAGGGCAAAAGCGGTTCTCGTCCTCCGTGCTTGCTTTTTCTCAGAAAGAGCCGTGGTGTGCGTTTTCGCCGGAAAACGCGTTTTCGGCCGAAAACGTGTACGTTTGCACTTCCCCGCCACAGGGAAGCTGCTAGCCGGGAATTCTCTGCCTGGTTCTACCCGCTGCCCGGAACGCTACGCAGGGCAAAAGCGGTTCTCGTCCTCCGTGCTTGCTTTTTCTCAGAAAGAGCCGTGGTGTGCGATTTCGCTGGAAAACGCGTTTTCGGCCGAAAACGTGTACGTTTGCACTTCCCCGCCACAGGGAAGCTGCTAGCCGGGAATTCTCTGCCTGGTTCTACCCGCTGCCCGGAACGCTACGCAGGGCAAAAGCGGTTCTCGTCCTCCGTGCTTGCTTTTTCTCAGAAAGAGCCGTGGTGTGCGATTTCGCCGGAAAACGCGTTTTCGGCCGAAAACGTGTACGTTTGCACTTCCCCGCCACAGGGAAGCTGCTAGCCGGGAATTCTCTGCCTGGTTCTACCCGCTGCCCGGAACGCTACGCAGGGCAAAAGCGGTTCTCGTCCTCCGTGCTTGCTTTTTCTCAGAAAGAGCCGTGGTGTGCGTTTTCGCCGGAAAACGCGTTTTCGGCCGAAAACGTGTACGTTTGCACTTCCCCGCCACAGGGAAGTTGCTAGCCGGGAATTCTCTGCCTGGTTCTACCCGCTGCCCGGAACGCTACGCAGGGCAAAAGCGGTTCTCGTCCTCCGTGCTTGCTTTTTCTCAGAAAGAGCCGTGGTGTGCGATTTCGCCGGAAAACGCGTTTTCGGCCGAAAACGTGTACGTTTGCACTTCCCCGCCACAGGGAAGCTGCTAGCCGGGAATTCTCTGCCTGGTTCTACCCGCTGCCCGGAACGCTACGCAGGGCAAAAGCGGTTCTCGTCCTCCGTGCTTGCTTTTTCGCAGAAAGAGCCGTGGTGTGCGTTTTCGCCGGAAAACCCGTTTTCGGCCGAAAACGTGTACGTTTGCACTTCCCCGCCACAGGGAAGCTGCTAGCCGGGAATTCTCTGCCTGGTTCTACCCGCTGCCCGGAACGCTACGCAGGGCAAAAGCGGTTCTCGTCCTCCGTGCTTGCTTTTTCTCAGAAACAGCCGTGGTGTGCGTTTTCGCCGGAAAACGCGTTTTCGGCCGAAAACGTGTACGTTTGCACTTCCCCGCCACAGGGAAGCTGCTAGCCGGGAATTCTCTGCCTGGTTCTACCCGCTGCCCGGAACGCTACGCAGGGCAAAAGCGGTTCTCGTCCTCCGTGCTTGCTTTTTCTCAGAAAGAGCCGTGGTGTGCGATTTCGCCGGAAAACGCGTTTTCGGCCGAAAACGTGTACGTTTGCACTTCCCCGCCACAGGGAAGCTGCTAGCCGGGAATTCTCTGCCTGGTTCTACCCGCTGCCCGGAACGCTACGCAGGGCAAAAGCGGTTCTCGTCCTCCGTGCTTGCTTTTTCTCAGAAAGAGCCGTGGTGTGCGATTTCGCCGGAAAACGCGTTTTCGGCCGAAAACGTGTACGTTTGCACTTCCCCGCCACAGGGAAGCTGCTAGCCGGGAATTCTCTGCCTGGTTCTACCCGCTGCACGGAACGCTACGCAGGGCAAAAGCGGTTCTCGTCCTCCGTGCTTGCTTTTTCTCAGAAAGAGCCGTGGTGTGCGATTTCGCCGGAAAACGCGTTTTCGGCCGAAAACGTGTACGTTTGCACTTCCCCGCCACAGGGAAGCTGCTAGCCGGGAATTCTCTGCCAGGTTCTACCCGCTGCCCGGAACGCTACGCAGGGCAAAAGCGGTTCTCGTCCTCCGTGCTTGCTTTTTCTCAGAAAGAGCCGTGGTGTGCGTTTTCGCCGGAAAACGCGTTTTCGGCCGAAAACGTGTACGTTTGCACTTCCCCGCCACAGGGAAGCTGCTAGCCGGGAATTCTCTGCCTGGTTCTACCCGCTGCCCGGAACGCTACGCAGGGCAAAAGCGGTTCTCGTCCTCCGTGCTTGCTTTTTCTCAGAAAGAGCCGTGGTGTGCGATTTCGCCGGAAAACGCGTTTTCGGCCGAAAACGTGTACGTTTGCACTTCCCCGCCACAGGGAAGCTGCTAGCCGGGAATTCTCTGCCTGGTTCTACCCGCTGCACGGAACGCTACGCAGGGCAAAAGCGGTTCTCGTCCTCCGTGCTTGCTTTTTCTCAGAAAGAGCCGTGGTGTGCGTTTTCGCCGGAAAACGCGTTTTCGGCCGAAAACGTGTACGTTTGCACTTCCCCGCCACAGGGAGGTTGCTAGCCGGGAATTCTCTGCCTGGTTCTACCCGCTGCCCGGAACGCTACGCAGGGCAAAAGCGGTTCTCGTCCTCCGTGCTTGCTTTTTCTCAGAAAGAGCCGTGGTGTGCGATTTCGCCGGAAAACGCGTTTTCGGCCGAAAACGTGTACGTTTGCACTTCCCCGCCACAGGGAAGCTGCTAGCCGGGAATTCTCTGCCTGGTTCTACCCGCTGCCCGGAACGCTACGCAGGGCAAAAGCGGTTCTCGTCCTCCGTGCTTGCTTTTTCGCAGAAAGAGCCGTGGTGTGCGTTTTCGCCGGAAAACCCGTTTTCGGCCGAAAACGTGTACGTTTGCACTTCCCCGCCACAGGGAAGCTGCTAGCCGGGAATTCTCTGCCTGGTTCTACCCGCTGCCCGGAACGCTACGCAGGGCAAAAGCGGTTCTCGTCCTCCGTGCTTGCTTTTTCTCAGAAAGAGCCGTGGTGTGCGTTTTCGCCGGAAAACGCGTTTTCGGCCGAAAACGTGTACGTTTGCACTTCCCCGCCACAGGGAAGCTGCTAGCCGGGAATTCTCTGCCTGGTTCTACCCGCTGCCCGGAACGCTACGCAGGGCAAAAGCGGTTCTCGTCCTCCGTGCTTGCTTTTTCTCAGAAAGAGCCGTGGTGTGCGATTTCGCCGGAAAACGCGTTTTCGGCCGAAAACGTGTACGTTTGCACTTCCCCGCCACAGGGAAGCTGCTAGCCGGGAATTCTCTGCCTGGTTCTACCCGCTGCACGGAACGCTACGCAGGGCAAAAGCGGTTCTCGTCCTCCGTGCTTGCTTTTTCTCAGAAAGAGCCGTGGTGTGCGTTTTCGCCGGAAAACGCGTTTTCGGCCGAAAACGTGTACGTTTGCACTTCCCCGCCACAGGGAGGTTGCTAGCCGGGAATTCTCTGCCTGGTTCTACCCGCTGCCCGGAACGCTACGCAGGGCAAAAGCGGTTCTCGTCCTCCGTGCTTGCTTTTTCTCAGAAAGAGCCGTGGTGTGCGATTTCGCCGGAAAACGCGTTTTCGGCCGAAAACGTGTACGTTTGCACTTCCCCGCCACAGGGAAGCTGCTAGCCGGGAATTCTCTGCCTGGTTCTACCCGCTGCCCGGAACGCTACGCAGGGCAAAAGCGGTTCTCGTCCTCCGTGCTTGCTTTTTCGCAGAAAGAGCCGTGGTGTGCGTTTTCGCCGGAAAACCCGTTTTCGGCCGAAAACGTGTACGTTTGCACTTCCCCGCCACAGGGAAGCTGCTAGCCGGGAATTCTCTGCCTGGTTCTACCCGCTGCCCGGAACGCTACGCAGGGCAAAAGCGGTTCTCGTCCTCCGTGCTTGCTTTTTCTCAGAAAGAGCCGTGGTGTGCGTTTTCGCCGGAAAACGCGTTTTCGGCCGAAAACGTGTACGTTTGCACTTCCCCGCCGCAGTGAAGCTGCTAGCCGGGAATTCTCTGCCTGGTTCTACCCGCTGCCCGGAACGCTACGCAGGGCAAAAGCGGTTCTCGTCCTCCGTGCTTGCTTTTTCTCAGAAAGAGCCGTGGTGTGCGATTTCGCCGGAAAACGCGTTTTCGGCCGAAAACGTGTACGTTTGCACTTCCCCGCCACAGGGAAGCTGCTAGCCGGGAATTCTCTGCCTGGTTCTACCCGCTGCCCGGAACGCTACGCAGGGCAAAAGCGGTTCTCGTCCTCCGTGCTTGCTTTTTCTCAGAAAGAGCCGTGGTGTGCGATTTCGCCGGAAAACGCGTTTTCGGCCGAAAACGTGTACTTTTGCACTTCCCCGCCACAGGGAAGCTGCTAGCCGGGAATTCTCTGCCTGGTTCTACCCGCTGCACGGAACGCTACGCAGGGCAAAAGCGGTTCTCGTCCTCCGTGCTTGCTTTTTCTCAGAAAGAGCCGTGGTGTGCGATTTCGCCGGAAAACGCGTTTTCGGCCGAAAACGTGTACGTTTGCACTTCCCCGCCACAGGGAAGCTGCTAGCCGGGAATTCTCTGCCTGGTTCTACCCGCTGCACGGAACGCTACGCAGGGCAAAAGCGGTTCTCGTCCTCCGTGCTTGCTTTTTCTCAGAAAGAGCCGTGGTGTGCGATTTCGCCGGAAAACGCGTTTTCGGCCGAAAACGTGTACGTTTGCACTTCCCCGCCACAGGGAAGCTGCTAGCCGGGAATTCTCTGCCAGGTTCTACCCGCTGCCCGGAACGCTACGCAGGGCAAAAGCGGTTCTCGTCCTCCGTGCTTGCTTTTTCTCAGAAAGAGCCGTGGTGTGCGTTTTCGCCGGAAAACGCGTTTTCGGCCGAAAACGTGTACGTTTGCACTTCCCCGCCACAGGGAAGCTGCTAGCCGGGAATTCTCTGCCTGGTTCTACCCGCTGCCCGGAACGCTACGCAGGGCAAAAGCGGTTCTCGTCCTCCGTGCTTGCTTTTTCTCAGAAAGAGCCGTGGTGTGCGTTTTCGCCGGAAAACGCGTTTTCGGCCGAAAACGTGTACGTTTGCACTTCCCCGCCACAGGGAAGCTGCTAGCCGGGAATTCTCTGCCTGGTTCTACCCGCTGCCCGGAACGCTACGCAGGGCAAAAGCGGTTCTCGACCTCCGTGCTTGCTTTTTCTCAGAAAGAGCCTTGGTGTGCGTTTTCGCCGGAAAACGCGTTTTCGGCCGAAAACGTGTACGTTTGCACTTCCCCGCCACAGGGAAGCTGCTAGCCGGGAATTCTCTGCCTGGTTCTACCCGCTGCCCGGAACGCTACGCAGGGCAAAAGCGGTTCTCGTCCTCCGTGCTTGCTTTTTCTCAGAAAGAGCCGTGGTGTGCGATTTCGCCGGAAAACGCGTTTTCGGCGGAAAACGCGTTTTCGGCCGAAAACGTGTACGTTTGCACTTCCCCGCCACAGGGAAGCTGCTAGCCGGGAATTCTCTGCCTGGTTCTACCCGCTGCCCGGAACGCTACGCAGGGCAAAAGCGGTTCTCGTCCTCCGTGCTTGCTTTTTCGCAGAAAGAGCCGTGGTGTGCGATTTCGCCGGAAAACGCGTTTTCGGCCGAAAACGTGTACGTTTGCACTTCCCCGCCACAGGGAAGCTGCTAGCCGGGAATTCTCTGCCTGGTTCTACCCGCTGCCCGGAACGCTACGCAGGGCAAAAGCGGTTCTCGTCCTCCGTGCTTGCTTTTTCTCAGAAAGAGCCGTGGTGTGCGTTTTCGCCGGAAAACGCGTTTTCGGCCGAAAACGTGTACGTTTGCACTTCCCCGCCACACGGAAGCTGCTAGCCGGGAATTCTCTGCCTGGTTCTACCCGCTGCCCGGAACGCTACGCAGGGCAAAAGCGGTTCTCGTCCTCCGTGCTTGCTTTTTCTCAGAAAGAGCCGTGGTGTGCGTTTTCGCCGGAAAACGCGTTTTCGGCCGAAGACGTGTACGTTTGCACTTCCCCGCCACAGGGAAGCTGCTAGCCGGGAATTTTCTGCCTGGTTCTACCCGCTGCCCGGAACGCTACGCAGGGCAAAAGCGGTTCTCGTCCTCCGTGCTTGCTTTTTCTCAGAAAGAGCCGTGGTGTGCGATTTCGCCGGAAAACGCGTTTTCGGCCGAAAACGTGTACGTTTGCACTTCCCCGCCACAGGGAAGCTGCTAGCCGGGAATTCTCTGCCTGGTTCTACCCGCTGCCCGGAACGCTACGCAGGGCAAAAGCGGTTCTCGTCCTCCGTGCTTGCTTTTTCTCAGAAAGAGCCGTGGTGTGCGTTTTCGCCGGAAAACGCGTTTTCGGCCGAAAACGTGTACGTTTGCACTTCCCCGCCACAGGGAAGCTGCTAGCCGGGAATTCTCTGCCTGGTTCTACCCGCTGCCCGGAACGCTACGCAGGGCAAAAGCGGTTCTCGTCCTCCGTGCTTGCTTTTTCTCAGAAAGAGCCGTGGTGTGCGTTTTCGCCGGAAAACGCGTTTTCGCCCGAAAACGTGTACGTTTGCACTTCCCCGCCACAGGGAAGCTGCTAGCCGGGAATTCTCTGCCTGGTTCTACCCGCTGCCCGGAACGCTACGCAGGGCAAAAGCGGTTCTCGTCCTCCGTGCTTGCTTTTTCTCAGAAAGAGCCGTGGTGTGCGATTTCGCCGGAAAACGCGTTTTCGGCCGAAAACGTGTACGTTTGCACTTCCCCGCCACAGGGAAGCTGCTAGCCGGGAATTCTCTGCCTGGTTCTACCCGCTGCCCGGAACGCTACGCAGGGCAAAAGCGGTTCTCGTCCTCCGTGCTTGCTTTTTCTCAGAAAGAGCCGTGGTGTGCGATTTCGCCGGAAAACGCGTTTTCGGCCGAAAACGTGTACGTTTGCACTTCCCCGCCACAGGGAAGCTGCTAGCCGGGAATTCTCTGCCTGGTTCTACCCGCTGCCCGGAACGCTACGCAGGGCAAAAGCGGTTCTCGTCCTCCGTGCTTGCTTTTTCTCAGAAAGAGCCGTGGTGTGCGTTTTCGCCGGAAAACGCGTTTTCGGCCGAAAACGTGTACGTTTGCACTTCCCCGCCACAGGGAAGCTGGTAGCCGGGAATTCTCTGCCTGGTTCTACCCGCTGCCCGGAACGCTACGCAGGGCAAAAGCGGTTCTCGTCCTCCGTGCTTGCTTTTTCTCAGAAAGAGCCGTGGTGTGCGTTTTCGCCGGAAAACGCGTTTTCGGCCGAAAACGTGTACGTTTGCACTTCCCCGCCACAGGGAAGCTGCTAGCCGGGAATTCTCTGCCTGGTTCTACCCGCTGCCCGGAACGTTACGCCGGGCAAAAGAGGTTCTCGTCCTCCGTGCTTGCTTTTTCTCAGAAAGAGCCGTGGTGTGCGATTTCGCCGGAAAACGCGTTTTCGGCCGAAAACGTGTACGTTTGCACTTCCCCGCCACAGGGAAGCTGCTAGCCGGGAATTCTCTGCCTGGTTCTACCCGCTGCCCGGAACGCTACGCAGGGCAAAAGCGGTTCTCGTCCTCCGTGCTTGCTTTTTCTCAGAAAGAGCCGTGGTGTGCGTTTTCGCCGGAAAACGCGTTTTCGGCCGAAAACGTGTACGTTTGCACTTCCCCGCCACAGGGAAGCTGCTAGCCGGGAATTCTCTGCCTGGTTCTACCCGCTGCCCGGAACGCTACGCCGGGCAAAAGAGGTTCTCGTCCTCCGTGCTTGCTTTTTCTCAGAAAGAGCCGTGGTGTGCGATTTCGCCGGAAAACGCGTTTTCGGCCGAAAACGTGTACGTTTGCACTTCCCCGCCACAGGGAAGCTGCTAGCCGGGAATTCTCTGCCTGGTTCTACCCGCTGCCCGGAACGCTACGCAGGGCAAAAGCGGTTCTCGTCCTCCGTGCTTGCTTTTTCTCAGAAAGAGCCGTGGTGTGCGTTTTCGCCGGAAAACGCGTTTTCGGCCGAAAACGTGTACGTTTGCACTTCCCCGCCACAGGGAAGCTGCTAGCCGGGAATTCTCTGCCTGGTTCTACCCGCTGCCCGGAACGCTACGCAGGGCAAAAGCGGTTCTCGTCCTCCGTGCTTACTTTTTCTCAGAAAGAGCCGTGGTGTGCCTTTTCGCCGGAAAACGCGTTTTCGGCCGAAAACGTGTACGTTTGCACTTCCCCGCCACAGGGAAGCTGCTAGCCGGGAATTCTCTGCCTGGTTCTACCCGCTGCCCGGAACGCTACGCAGGGCAAAAGCGGTTCTCGTCCTCCGTGCTTGCTTTTTCTCAGAAAGAGCCGTGGTGTGCGATTTCGCCGGAAAACGCGTTTTCGGCCGAAAACGTGTACGTTTGCACTTCCCCGCCACAGGGAAGCTGCTAGCCGGGAATTCTCTGCCTGGTTCTACCCGCTGCCCGGAACGCTACGCAGGGCAAAAGCGGTTCTCGTCCTCCGTGCTTGCTTTTTCTCAGAAAGAGCCGTGGTGTGCGTTTTCGCCGGAAAACGCGTTTTCGGCCGAAAACGTGTACGTTTGCACTTCCCCGCCACAGGGAAGCTGCTAGCCGGGAATTCTCTGCCTGGTTCTACCCGCTGCCCGGAACGCTACGCAGGGCAAAAGCGGTTCTCGTCCTCCATGCTTGCTTTTTCTCAGAAAGAGCCGTGGTGTGCGTTTTCGCCGGAAAACGCGTTTTCGGCCGAAAACGTGTACGTTTGCACTTCCCCGCCACAGGGAAGCTGCTAGCCGGGAATTCTCTGCCTGGTTCTACCCGCTGCCCGGAACGTTACGCCGGGCATAAGAGGTTCTCGTCCTCCGTGCTTGCTTTTTCTCAGAAAGAGCCGTGGTGTGCGATTTCGCCGGAAAACGCGTTTTCGGCCGAAAACGTGTACGTTTGCACTTCCCCGCCACAGGGAAGCTGCTAGCCGGGAATTCTCTGCCTGGTTCTACCCGCTGCCCGGAACGCTACGCAGGGCAAAAGCGGTTCTCGTCCTCCGTGCTTGCTTTTTCTCAGAAAGAGCCGTGGTGTGCGTTTTCGCCGGAAAACGCGTTTTCGGCCGAAAACGTGTACGTTTGCACTTCCCCGCCACAGGGAAGCTGCTAGCCGGGAATTCTCTGCCTGGTTCTACCCGCTGCCCGGAACGCTACGCAGGGCAAAAGCGGTTCTCGTCCTCCGTGCTTGCTTTTTCTCAGAAAGAGCCGTGGTGTGCGTTTTCGCCGGAAAACGCGTTTTCGGCCGAAAACGTGTACGTTTGCACTTCCCCGCCACAGGGAAGCTGCTAGCCGGGAATTCTCTGCCTGGTTCTACCCGCTGCCCGGAACGCTACGCCGGGCAAAAGAGGTTCTCGTCCTCCGTGCTTGCTTTTTCTCAGAAAGAGCCGTGGTGTGCGATTTCGCCGGAAAACGCGTTTTCGGCCGAAAACGTGTACGTTTGCACTTCCCCGCCACAGGGAAGCTGCTAGCCGGGAATTCTCTGCCTGGTTCTACCCGCTGCCCGGAACGCTACGCAGGGCAAAAGCGGTTCTCGTCCTCCGTGCTTGCTTTTTCTCAGAAAGAGCCGTGGTGTGCGATTTCGCCGGAAAACGCGTTTTCGGCCGAAAACGTGTACGTTTGCACTTCCCCGCCACAGGGAAGCTGCTAGCCGGGAATTCTCTGCCTGGTTCTACCCGCTGCCCGGAACGCTACGCAGGGCAAAAGCGGTTCTCGTCCTCCGTGCTTGCTTTTTCTCAGAAAGAGCCGTGGTGTGCGATTTCGCCGGAAAACGCGTTTTCGGCCGAAAACGTGTACGTTTGCACTTCCCCGCCACAGGGAAGCTGGTAGCCGGGAATTCTCTGCCTGGTTCTACCCGCTGCACGGAACGCTACGCAGGGCAAAAGCGGTTCTCGTCCTCCGTGCTTGCTTTTTCTCAGAAAGAGCCGTGGTGTGCGTTTTCGCCGGAAAACGCGTTTTCGGCCGAAAACGTGTACGTTTGCACTTCCCCGCCACAGGGAAGCTGCTAGCCGGGAATTCTCTGCCTGGTTCTACCCGCTGCCCGGAACGCTACGCAGGGCAAAAGCGGTTCTCGTCCTCCGTGCTTGCTTTTTCTCAGAAAGAGCCGTGGTGTGCGTTTTCGCCGGAAAACGCGTTTTCGGCCGAAAACGTGTACGTTTGCACTTCCCCGCCACAGGGAAGCTGCTAGCCGGGAATTCTCTGCCTGGTTCTACCCGCTGCCCGGAACGCTACGCAGGGCAAAAGCGGTTCTCGTCCTCCGTGCTTGCTTTTTCTCAGAAAGAGCCGTGGTGTGCCTTTTCGCCGGAAAACGCGTTTTCGGCCGAAAACGTGTACGTTTGCACTTCCCCGCCACAGGGAAGCTGCTAGCCGGGAATTCTCTGCCTGGTTCTACCCGCTGCCCGGAACGCTACGCAGGGCAAAAGCGGTTCTCGTCCTCCGTGCTTGCTTTTTCTCAGAAAGAGCCGTGGTGTGCGTTTTCGCCGGAAAACGCGTTTTCGGCCGAAAACGTGTACGTTTGCACTTCCCCGCCACAGGGAAGCTGGTAGCCGGGAATTCTCTGCCTGGTTCTACCCGCTGCCCGGAACGCTACGCAGGGCAAAAGCGGTTCTCGTCCTCCGTGCTTGCTTTTTCTCAGAAAGAGCCGTGGTGTGCGATTTCGCCGGAAAACGCGTTTTCGGCCGAAAACGTGTACGTTTGCACTTCCCCGCCACAGGGAAGCTGCTAGCCGGGAATTCTCTGCCTGGTTCTACCCGCTGCCCGGAACGCTACGCAGGGCAAAAGCGGTTCTCGTCCTCCGTGCTTGCTTTTTCTCAGAAAGAGCCGTGGTGTGCGATTTCGCCGGAAAACGCGTTTTCGGCCGAAAACGTGTACGTTTGCACTTCCCCGCCACAGGGAAGCTGCTAGCCGGGAATTCTCTGCCTGGTTCTACCCGCTGCCCGGAACGCTACGCAGGGCAAAAGCGGTTCTCGTCCTCCGTGCTTGCTTTTTCTCAGAAAGAGCCGTGGTGTGCGTTTTCCGCCGGAAAACGCGTTTTCGGCCGAAAACGTGTACGTTTGCACTTCCCCGCCACAGGGAAGCTGGTAGCCGGGAATTCTCTGCCTGGTTCTACCCGCTGCCCGGAACGCTACGCAGGGCAAAAGCGGTTCTCGTCCTCCGTGCTTGCTTTTTCTCAGAAAGAGCCGTGGTGTGCGTTTTCGCCGGAAAACGCGTTTTCGGCCGAAAACGTGTACGTTTGCACTTCCCCGCCACAGGGAAGCTGCTAGCCGGGAATTCTCTGCCTGGTTCTACCCGCTGCCCGGAACGTTACGCCGGGCAAAAGAGGTTCTCGTCCTCCGTGCTTGCTTTTTCTCAGAAAGAGCCGTGGTGTGCGATTTCGCCGGAAAACGCGTTTTCGGCCGAAAACGTGTACGTTTGCACTTCCCCGCCACAGGGAAGCTGCTAGCCGGGAATTCTCTGCCTGGTTCTACCCGCTGCCCGGAACGCTACGCAGGGCAAAAGCGGTTCTCGTCCTCCGTGCTTGCTTTTTCTCAGAAAGAGCCGTGGTGTGCGTTTTCGCCGGAAAACGCGTTTTCGGCCGAAAACGTGTACGTTTGCACTTCCCCGCCACAGGGAAGCTGCTAGCCGGGAATTCTCTGCCTGGTTCTACCCGCTGCCCGGAACGCTACGCCGGGCAAAAGAGGTTCTCGTCCTCCGTGCTTGCTTTTTCTCAGAAAGAGCCGTGGTGTGCGATTTCGCCGGAAAACGCGTTTTCGGCCGAAAACGTGTACGTTTGCACTTCCCCGCCACAGGGAAGCTGCTAGCCGGGAATTCTCTGCCTGGTTCTACCCGCTGCCCGGAACGCTACGCAGGGCAAAAGCGGTTCTCGTCCTCCGTGCTTGCTTTTTCTCAGAAAGAGCCGTGGTGTGCGTTTTCGCCGGAAAACGCGTTTTCGGCCGAAAACGTGTACGTTTGCACTTCCCCGCCACAGGGAAGCTGCTAGCCGGGAATTCTCTGCCTGGTTCTACCCGCTGCCCGGAACGCTACGCAGGGCAAAAGCGGTTCTCGTCCTCCGTGCTTGCTTTTTCTCAGAAAGAGCCGTGGTGTGCGTTTTCGCCGGAAAACGCGTTTTCGGCCGAAAACGTGTACGTTTGCACTTCCCCGCCACAGGGAAGCTGCTAGCCGGGAATTCTCTGCCTGGTTCTACCCGCTGCCCGGAACGCTACGCAGGGCAAAAGCGGTTCTCGTCCTCCGTGCTTGCTTTTTCTCAGAAAGAGCCGTGGTGTGCGTTTTCGCCGGAAAACGCGTTTTCGGCCGAAAACGTGTACGTTTGCACTTCCCCGCCACAGGGAAGCTGCTAGCCGGGAATTCTCTGCCTGGTTCTACCCGCTGCCCGGAACGCTACGCAGGGCAAAAGCGGTTCTCGTCCTCCGTGCTTGCTTTTTCTCAGAAAGAGCCGTGGTGTGCGTTTTCGCCGGAAAACGCGTTTTCGGCCGAAAACGTGTACGTTTGCACTTCCCCGCCACAGGGAAGCTGCTAGCCGGGAATTCTCTGCCTGGTTCTACCCGCTGCCCGGAACGCTACGCAGGGCAAAAGCGGTTCTCGTCCTCCGTGCTTGCTTTTTCTCAGAAAGAGCCGTGGTGTGCGTTTTCGCCGGAAAACGCGTTTTCGGCCGAAAACGTGTACGTTTGCACTTCCCCGCCACAGGGAAGCTGCTAGCCGGGAATTCTCTGCCTGGTTCTACCCGCTGCCCGGAACGCTACGCAGGGCAAAAGCGGTTCTCGTCCTCCGTGCTTGCTTTTTCTCAGAAAGAGCCGTGGTGTGCGTTTTCGCCGGAAAACGCGTTTTCGGCCGAAAACGTGTACGTTTGCACTTCCCCGCCACAGGGAAGCTGCTAGCCGGGAATTCTCTGCCTGGTTCTACCCGCTGCCCGGAACGCTACGCAGGGCAAAAGCGGTTCTCGTCCTCCGTGCTTGCTTTTTCTCAGAAAGAGCCGTGGTGTGCGTTTTCGCCGGAAAACGCGTTTTCGGCCGAAAACGTGTACGTTTGCACTTCCCCGCCACAGGGAAGCTGCTAGCCGGGAATTCTCTGCCTGGTTCTACCCGCTGCCCGGAACGCTACGCAGGGCAAAAGCGGTTCTCGTCCTCCGTGCTTGCTTTTTCTCAGAAAGAGCCGTGGTGTGCGTTTTCGCCGGAAAACGCGTTTTCGGCCGAAAACGTGTACGTTTGCACTTCCCCGCCACAGGGAAGCTGCTAGCCGGGAATTCTCTGCCTGGTTCTACCCGCTGCCCGGAACGCTACGCAGGGCAAAAGCGGTTCTCGTCCTCCGTGCTTGCTTTTTCTCAGAAAGAGCCGTGGTGTGCGTTTTCGCCGGAAAACGCGTTTTCGGCCGAAAACGTGTACGTTTGCACTTCCCCGCCACAGGGAAGCTGCTAGCCGGGAATTCTCTGCCTGGTTCTACCCGCTGCCCGGAACGCTACGCAGGGCAAAAGCGGTTCTCGTCCTCCGTGCTTGCTTTTTCTCAGAAAGAGCCGTGGTGTGCGTTTTCGCCGGAAAACGCGTTTTCGGCCGAAAACGTGTACGTTTGCACTTCCCCGCCACAGGGAAGCTGCTAGCCGGGAATTCTCTGCCTGGTTCTACCCGCTGCCCGGAACGCTACGCAGGGCAAAAGCGGTTCTCGTCCTCCGTGCTTGCTTTTTCTCAGAAAGAGCCGTGGTGTGCGTTTTCGCCGGAAAACGCGTTTTCGGCCGAAAACGTGTACGTTTGCACTTCCCCGCCACAGGGAAGCTGCTAGCCGGGAATTCTCTGCCTGGTTCTACCCGCTGCCCGGAACGCTACGCAGGGCAAAAGCGGTTCTCGTCCTCCGTGCTTGCTTTTTCTCAGAAAGAGCCGTGGTGTGCGTTTTCGCCGGAAAACGCGTTTTCGGCCGAAAACGTGTACGTTTGCACTTCCCCGCCACAGGGAAGCTGCTAGCCGGGAATTCTCTGCCTGGTTCTACCCGCTGCCCGGAACGCTACGCAGGGCAAAAGCGGTTCTCGTCCTCCGTGCTTGCTTTTTCTCAGAAAGAGCCGTGGTGTGCGTTTTCGCCGGAAAACGCGTTTTCGGCCGAAAACGTGTACGTTTGCACTTCCCCGCCACAGGGAAGCTGCTAGCCGGGAATTCTCTGCCTGGTTCTACCCGCTGCCCGGAACGCTACGCAGGGCAAAAGCGGTTCTCGTCCTCCGTGCTTGCTTTTTCTCAGAAAGAGCCGTGGTGTGCGTTTTCGCCGGAAAACGCGTTTTCGGCCGAAAACGTGTACGTTTGCACTTCCCCGCCACAGGGAAGCTGCTAGCCGGGAATTCTCTGCCTGGTTCTACCCGCTGCCCGGAACGCTACGCAGGGCAAAAGCGGTTCTCGTCCTCCGTGCTTGCTTTTTCTCAGAAAGAGCCGTGGTGTGCGTTTTCGCCGGAAAACGCGTTTTCGGCCGAAAACGTGTACGTTTGCACTTCCCCGCCACAGGGAAGCTGCTAGCCGGGAATTCTCTGCCTGGTTCTACCCGCTGCCCGGAACGCTACGCAGGGCAAAAGCGGTTCTCGTCCTCCGTGCTTGCTTTTTCTCAGAAAGAGCCGTGGTGTGCGTTTTCGCCGGAAAACGCGTTTTCGGCCGAAAACGTGTACGTTTGCACTTCCCCGCCACAGGGAAGCTGCTAGCCGGGAATTCTCTGCCTGGTTCTACCCGCTGCCCGGAACGCTACGCAGGGCAAAAGCGGTTCTCGTCCTCCGTGCTTGCTTTTTCTCAGAAAGAGCCGTGGTGTGCGTTTTCGCCGGAAAACGCGTTTTCGGCCGAAAACGTGTACGTTTGCACTTCCCCGCCACAGGGAAGCTGCTAGCCGGGAATTCTCTGCCTGGTTCTACCCGCTGCCCGGAACGCTACGCAGGGCAAAAGCGGTTCTCGTCCTCCGTGCTTGCTTTTTCTCAGAAAGAGCCGTGGTGTGCGTTTTCGCCGGAAAACGCGTTTTCGGCCGAAAACGTGTACGTTTGCACTTCCCCGCCACAGGGAAGCTGCTAGCCGGGAATTCTCTGCCTGGTTCTACCCGCTGCCCGGAACGCTACGCAGGGCAAAAGCGGTTCTCGTCCTCCGTGCTTGCTTTTTCTCAGAAAGAGCCGTGGTGTGCGTTTTCGCCGGAAAACGCGTTTTCGGCCGAAAACGTGTACGTTTGCACTTCCCCGCCACAGGGAAGCTGCTAGCCGGGAATTCTCTGCCTGGTTCTACCCGCTGCCCGGAACGCTACGCAGGGCAAAAGCGGTTCTCGTCCTCCGTGCTTGCTTTTTCTCAGAAAGAGCCGTGGTGTGCGTTTTCGCCGGAAAACGCGTTTTCGGCCGAAAACGTGTACGTTTGCACTTCCCCGCCACAGGGAAGCTGCTAGCCGGGAATTCTCTGCCTGGTTCTACCCGCTGCCCGGAACGCTACGCAGGGCAAAAGCGGTTCTCGTCCTCCGTGCTTGCTTTTTCTCAGAAAGAGCCGTGGTGTGCGTTTTCGCCGGAAAACGCGTTTTCGGCCGAAAACGTGTACGTTTGCACTTCCCCGCCACAGGGAAGCTGCTAGCCGGGAATTCTCTGCCTGGTTCTACCCGCTGCCCGGAACGCTACGCAGGGCAAAAGCGGTTCTCGTCCTCCGTGCTTGCTTTTTCTCAGAAAGAGCCGTGGTGTGCGTTTTCGCCGGAAAACGCGTTTTCGGCCGAAAACGTGTACGTTTGCACTTCCCCGCCACAGGGAAGCTGCTAGCCGGGAATTCTCTGCCTGGTTCTACCCGCTGCCCGGAACGCTGCGCAGGGCAAAAGCGGTTCTCGTCCTCCGTGCTTGCTTTTTCTCAGAAAGAGCCGTGGTGTGCGTTTTCGCCGGAAAACGCGTTTTCGGCCGAAAACGTGTACGTTTGCACTTCCCCGCCACAGGGAAGCTGCTAGCCGGGAATTCTCTGCCTGGTTCTACCCGCTGCCCGGAACGCTACGCAGGGCAAAAGCGGTTCTCGTCCTCCGTGCTTGCTTTTTCTCAGAAAGAGCCGTGGTGTGCGTTTTCGCCGGAAAACGCGTTTTCGGCCGAAAACGTGTACGTTTGCACTTCCCCGCCACAGGGAAGCTGCTAGCCGGGAATTCTCTGCCTGGTTCTACCCGCTGCCCGGAACGCTACGCAGGGCAAAAGCGGTTCTCGTCCTCCGTGCTTGCTTTTTCTCAGAAAGAGCCGTGGTGTGCGTTTTCGCCGGAAAACGCGTTTTCGGCCGAAAACGTGTACGTTTGCACTTCCCCGCCACAGGGAAGCTGCTAGCCGGGAATTCTCTGCCTGGTTCTACCCGCTGCCCGGAACGCTACGCAGGGCAAAAGCGGTTCTCGTCCTCCGTGCTTGCTTTTTCTCAGAAAGAGCCGTGGTGTGCGTTTTCGCCGGAAAACGCGTTTTCGGCCGAAAACGTGTACGTTTGCACTTCCCCGCCACAGGGAAGCTGCTAGCCGGGAATTCTCTGCCTGGTTCTACCCGCTGCCCGGAACGCTACGCAGGGCAAAAGCGGTTCTCGTCCTCCGTGCTTGCTTTTTCTCAGAAAGAGCCGTGGTGTGCGTTTTCGCCGGAAAACGCGTTTTCGGCCGAAAACGTGTACGTTTGCACTTCCCCGCCACAGGGAAGCTGCTAGCCGGGAATTCTCTGCCTGGTTCTACCCGCTGCCCGGAACGCTACGCAGGGCAAAAGCGGTTCTCGTCCTCCGTGCTTGCTTTTTCTCAGAAAGAGCCGTGGTGTGCGTTTTCGCCGGAAAACGCGTTTTCGGCCGAAAACGTGTACGTTTGCACTTCCCCGCCACAGGGAAGCTGCTAGCCGGGAATTCTCTGCCTGGTTCTACCCGCTGCCCGGAACGCTACGCAGGGCAAAAGCGGTTCTCGTCCTCCGTGCTTGCTTTTTCTCAGAAAGAGCCGTGGTGTGCGTTTTCGCCGGAAAACGCGTTTTCGGCCGAAAACGTGTACGTTTGCACTTCCCCGCCACAGGGAAGCTGCTAGCCGGGAATTCTCTGCCTGGTTCTACCCGCTGCCCGGAACGCTACGCAGGGCAAAAGCGGTTCTCGTCCTCCGTGCTTGCTTTTTCTCAGAAAGAGCCGTGGTGTGCGTTTTCGCCGGAAAACGCGTTTTCGGCCGAAAACGTGTACGTTTGCACTTCCCCGCCACAGGGAAGCTGCTAGCCGGGAATTCTCTGCCTGGTTCTACCCGCTGCCCGGAACGCTACGCAGGGCAAAAGCGGTTCTCGTCCTCCGTGCTTGCTTTTTCTCAGAAAGAGCCGTGGTGTGCGTTTTCGCCGGAAAACGCGTTTTCGGCCGAAAACGTGTACGTTTGCACTTCCCCGCCACAGGGAAGCTGCTAGCCGGGAATTCTCTGCCTGGTTCTACCCGCTGCCCGGAACGCTACGCAGGGCAAAAGCGGTTCTCGTCCTCCGTGCTTGCTTTTTCTCAGAAAGAGCCGTGGTGTGCGTTTTCGCCGGAAAACGCGTTTTCGGCCGAAAACGTGTACGTTTGCACTTCCCCGCCACAGGGAAGCTGCTAGCCGGGAATTCTCTGCCTGGTTCTACCCGCTGCCCGGAACGCTACGCAGGGCAAAAGCGGTTCTCGTCCTCCGTGCTTGCTTTTTCTCAGAAAGAGCCGTGGTGTGCGTTTTCGCCGGAAAACGCGTTTTCGGCCGAAAACGTGTACGTTTGCACTTCCCCGCCACAGGGAAGCTGCTAGCCGGGAATTCTCTGCCTGGTTCTACCCGCTGCCCGGAACGCTACGCAGGGCAAAAGCGGTTCTCGTCCTCCGTGCTTGCTTTTTCTCAGAAAGAGCCGTGGTGTGCGTTTTCGCCGGAAAACGCGTTTTCGGCCGAAAACGTGTACGTTTGCACTTCCCCGCCACAGGGAAGCTGCTAGCCGGGAATTCTCTGCCTGGTTCTACCCGCTGCCCGGAACGCTACGCAGGGCAAAAGCGGTTCTCGTCCTCCGTGCTTGCTTTTTCTCAGAAAGAGCCGTGGTGTGCGTTTTCGCCGGAAAACGCGTTTTCGGCCGAAAACGTGTACGTTTGCACTTCCCCGCCACAGGGAAGCTGCTAGCCGGGAATTCTCTGCCTGGTTCTACCCGCTGCCCGGAACGCTACGCAGGGCAAAAGCGGTTCTCGTCCTCCGTGCTTGCTTTTTCTCAGAAAGAGCCGTGGTGTGCGTTTTCGCCGGAAAACGCGTTTTCGGCCGAAAACGTGTACGTTTGCACTTCCCCGCCACAGGGAAGCTGCTAGCCGGGAATTCTCTGCCTGGTTCTACCCGCTGCCCGGAACGCTACGCAGGGCAAAAGCGGTTCTCGTCCTCCGTGCTTGCTTTTTCTCAGAAAGAGCCGTGGTGTGCGTTTTCGCCGGAAAACGCGTTTTCGGCCGAAAACGTGTACGTTTGCACTTCCCCGCCACAGGGAAGCTGCTAGCCGGGAATTCTCTGCCTGGTTCTACCCGCTGCCCGGAACGCTACGCAGGGCAAAAGCGGTTCTCGTCCTCCGTGCTTGCTTTTTCTCAGAAAGAGCCGTGGTGTGCGTTTTCGCCGGAAAACGCGTTTTCGGCCGAAAACGTGTACGTTTGCACTTCCCCGCCACAGGGAAGCTGCTAGCCGGGAATTCTCTGCCTGGTTCTACCCGCTGCCCGGAACGCTACGCAGGGCAAAAGCGGTTCTCGTCCTCCGTGCTTGCTTTTTCTCAGAAAGAGCCGTGGTGTGCGTTTTCGCCGGAAAACGCGTTTTCGGCCGAAAACGTGTACGTTTGCACTTCCCCGCCACAGGGAAGCTGCTAGCCGGGAATTCTCTGCCTGGTTCTACCCGCTGCCCGGAACGCTACGCAGGGCAAAAGCGGTTCTCGTCCTCCGTGCTTGCTTTTTCTCAGAAAGAGCCGTGGTGTGCGTTTTCGCCGGAAAACGCGTTTTCGGCCGAAAACGTGTACGTTTGCACTTCCCCGCCACAGGGAAGCTGCTAGCCGGGAATTCTCTGCCTGGTTCTACCCGCTGCCCGGAACGCTACGCAGGGCAAAAGCGGTTCTCGTCCTCCGTGCTTGCTTTTTCTCAGAAAGAGCCGTGGTGTGCGTTTTCGCCGGAAAACGCGTTTTCGGCCGAAAACGTGTACGTTTGCACTTCCCCGCCACAGGGAAGCTGCTAGCCGGGAATTCTCTGCCTGGTTCTACCCGCTGCCCGGAACGCTACGCAGGGCAAAAGCGGTTCTCGTCCTCCGTGCTTGCTTTTTCTCAGAAAGAGCCGTGGTGTGCGTTTTCGCCGGAAAACGCGTTTTCGGCCGAAAACGTGTACGTTTGCACTTCCCCGCCACAGGGAAGCTGCTAGCCGGGAATTCTCTGCCTGGTTCTACCCGCTGCCCGGAACGCTACGCAGGGCAAAAGCGGTTCTCGTCCTCCGTGCTTGCTTTTTCTCAGAAAGAGCCGTGGTGTGCGTTTTCGCCGGAAAACGCGTTTTCGGCCGAAAACGTGTACGTTTGCACTTCCCCGCCACAGGGAAGCTGCTAGCCGGGAATTCTCTGCCTGGTTCTACCCGCTGCCCGGAACGCTACGCAGGGCAAAAGCGGTTCTCGTCCTCCGTGCTTGCTTTTTCTCAGAAAGAGCCGTGGTGTGCGTTTTCGCCGGAAAACGCATTTTCGGCCGAAAACCTGTACGTTTGCACTTCCCTGCCACAGGGAAGCTGCTAGCCGGGAATTCTCTGCCTGGTTCTACCCGCTGCCCGGAACGCTACGCAGGGCAAAAGCGGTTCTCGTCCTCCGTGCTTGCTTTTTCTCAGAAAGAGCCGTGGTGTGCGTTTTCGCCGGAAAACGCGTTTTCGGCCGAAAACGTGTACGTTTGCACTTCCCCGCCACAGGGAAGCTGCTAGCCGGGAATTCTCTGCCTGGTTCTACCCGCTGCCCGGAACGCTACGCAGGGCAAAAGCGGTTCTCGTCCTCCGTGCTTGCTTTTTCTCAGAAAGAGCCGTGGTGTGCGTTTTCGCCGGAAAACGCGTTTTCGGCCGAAAACGTGTACGTTTGCACTTCCCCGCCACAGGGAAGCTGCTAGCCGGGAATTCTCTGCCTGGTTCTACCCGCTGCCCGGAACGCTACGCAGGGCAAAAGCGGTTCTCGTCCTCCGTGCTTGCTTTTTCTCAGAAAGAGCCGTGGTGTGCGTTTTCGCCGGAAAACGCGTTTTCGGCCGAAAACGTGTACGTTTGCACTTCCCCGCCACAGGGAAGCTGCTAGCCGGGAATTCTCTGCCTGGTTCTACCCGCTGCCCGGAACGCTACGCAGGGCAAAAGCGGTTCTCGTCCTCCGTGCTTGCTTTTTCTCAGAAAGAGCCGTGGTGTGCGTTTTCGCCGGAAAACGCGTTTTCGGCCGAAAACGTGTACGTTTGCACTTCCCCGCCACAGGGAAGCTGCTAGCCGGGAATTCTCTGCCTGGTTCTACCCGCTGCCCGGAACGCTACGCAGGGCAAAAGCGGTTCTCGTCCTCCGTGCTTGCTTTTTCTCAGAAAGAGCCGTGGTGTGCGTTTTCGCCGGAAAACGCGTTTTCGGCCGAAAACGTGTACGTTTGCACTTCCCCGCCACAGGGAAGCTGCTAGCCGGGAATTCTCTGCCTGGTTCTACCCGCTGCCCGGAACGCTACGCAGGGCAAAAGCGGTTCTCGTCCTCCGTGCTTGCTTTTTCTCAGAAAGAGCCGTGGTGTGCGTTTTCGCCGGAAAACGCGTTTTCGGCCGAAAACGTGTACGTTTGCACTTCCCCGCCACAGGGAAGCTGCTAGCCGGGAATTCTCTGCCTGGTTCTACCCGCTGCCCGGAACGCTACGCAGGGCAAAAGCGGTTCTCGTCCTCCGTGCTTGCTTTTTCTCAGAAAGAGCCGTGGTGTGCGTTTTCGCCGGAAAACGCGTTTTCGGCCGAAAACGTGTACGTTTGCACTTCCCCGCCACAGGGAAGCTGCTAGCCGGGAATTCTCTGCCTGGTTCTACCCGCTGCCCGGAACGCTACGCAGGGCAAAAGCGGTTCTCGTCCTCCGTGCTTGCTTTTTCTCAGAAAGAGCCGTGGTGTGCGTTTTCGCCGGAAAACGCGTTTTCGGCCGAAAACGTGTACGTTTGCACTTCCCCGCCACAGGGAAGCTGCTAGCCGGGAATTCTCTGCCTGGTTCTACCCGCTGCCCGGAACGCTACGCAGGGCAAAAGCGGTTCTCGTCCTCCGTGCTTGCTTTTTCTCAGAAAGAGCCGTGGTGTGCGTTTTCGCCGGAAAACGCGTTTTCGGCCGAAAACGTGTACGTTTGCACTTCCCCGCCACAGGGAAGCTGCTAGCCGGGAATTCTCTGCCTGGTTCTACCCGCTGCCCGGAACGCTACGCAGGGCAAAAGCGGTTCTCGTCCTCCGTGCTTGCTTTTTCTCAGAAAGAGCCGTGGTGTGCGTTTTCGCCGGAAAACGCGTTTTCGGCCGAAAACGTGTACGTTTGCACTTCCCCGCCACAGGGAAGCTGCTAGCCGGGAATTCTCTGCCTGGTTCTACCCGCTGCCCGGAACGCTACGCAGGGCAAAAGCGGTTCTCGTCCTCCGTGCTTGCTTTTTCTCAGAAAGAGCCGTGGTGTGCGTTTTCGCCGGAAAACGCGTTTTCGGCCGAAAACGTGTACGTTTGCACTTCCCCGCCACAGGGAAGCTGCTAGCCGGGAATTCTCTGCCTGGTTCTACCCGCTGCCCGGAACGCTACGCAGGGCAAAAGCGGTTCTCGTCCTCCGTGCTTGCTTTTTCTCAGAAAGAGCCGTGGTGTGCGTTTTCGCCGGAAAACGCGTTTTCGGCCGAAAACGTGTACGTTTGCACTTCCCCGCCACAGGGAAGCTGCTAGCCGGGAATTCTCTGCCTGGTTCTACCCGCTGCCCGGAACGCTACGCAGGGCAAAAGCGGTTCTCGTCCTCCGTGCTTGCTTTTTCTCAGAAAGAGCCGTGGTGTGCGTTTTCGCCGGAAAACGCGTTTTCGGCCGAAAACGTGTACGTTTGCACTTCCCCGCCACAGGGAAGCTGCTAGCCGGGAATTCTCTGCCTGGTTCTACCCGCTGCCCGGAACGCTACGCAGGGCAAAAGCGGTTCTCGTCCTCCGTGCTTGCTTTTTCTCAGAAAGAGCCGTGGTGTGCGTTTTCGCCGGAAAACGCGTTTTCGGCCGAAAACGTGTACGTTTGCACTTCCCCGCCACAGGGAAGCTGCTAGCCGGGAATTCTCTGCCTGGTTCTACCCGCTGCCCGGAACGCTACGCAGGGCAAAAGCGGTTCTCGTCCTCCGTGCTTGCTTTTTCTCAGAAAGAGCCGTGGTGTGCGTTTTCGCCGGAAAACGCGTTTTCGGCCGAAAACGTGTACGTTTGCACTTCCCCGCCACAGGGAAGCTGCTAGCCGGGAATTCTCTGCCTGGTTCTACCCGCTGCCCGGAACGCTACGCAGGGCAAAAGCGGTTCTCGTCCTCCGTGCTTGCTTTTTCTCAGAAAGAGCCGTGGTGTGCGTTTTCGCCGGAAAACGCGTTTTCGGCCGAAAACGTGTACGTTTGCACTTCCCCGCCACAGGGAAGCTGCTAGCCGGGAATTCTCTGCCTGGTTCTACCCGCTGCCCGGAACGCTACGCAGGGCAAAAGCGGTTCTCGTCCTCCGTGCTTGCTTTTTCTCAGAAAGAGCCGTGGTGTGCGTTTTCGCCGGAAAACGCGTTTTCGGCCGAAAACGTGTACGTTTGCACTTCCCCGCCACAGGGAAGCTGCTAGCCGGGAATTCTCTGCCTGGTTCTACCCGCTGCCCGGAACGCTACGCAGGGCAAAAGCGGTTCTCGTCCTCCGTGCTTGCTTTTTCTCAGAAAGAGCCGTGGTGTGCGTTTTCGCCGGAAAACGCGTTTTCGGCCGAAAACGTGTACGTTTGCACTTCCCCGCCACAGGGAAGCTGCTAGCCGGGAATTCTCTGCCTGGTTCTACCCGCTGCCCGGAACGCTACGCAGGGCAAAAGCGGTTCTCGTCCTCCGTGCTTGCTTTTTCTCAGAAAGAGCCGTGGTGTGCGTTTTCGCCGGAAAACGCGTTTTCGGCCGAAAACGTGTACGTTTGCACTTCCCCGCCACAGGGAAGCTGCTAGCCGGGAATTCTCTGCCTGGTTCTACCCGCTGCCCGGAACGCTACGCAGGGCAAAAGCGGTTCTCGTCCTCCGTGCTTGCTTTTTCTCAGAAAGAGCCGTGGTGTGCGTTTTCGCCGGAAAACGCGTTTTCGGCCGAAAACGTGTACGTTTGCACTTCCCCGCCACAGGGAAGCTGCTAGCCGGGAATTCTCTGCCTGGTTCTACCCGCTGCCCGGAACGCTACGCAGGGCAAAAGCGGTTCTCGTCCTCCGTGCTTGCTTTTTCTCAGAAAGAGCCGTGGTGTGCGTTTTCGCCGGAAAACGCGTTTTCGGCCGAAAACCTGTACGTTTGCACTTCCCCGCCACAGGGAAGCTGCTAGCCGGGAATTCTCTGCCTGGTTCTACCCGCTGCCCGGAACGCTACGCAGGGCAAAAGCGGTTCTCGTCCTCCGTGCTTGCTTTTTCTCAGAAAGAGCCGTGGTGTGCGTTTTCGCCGGAAAACGCGTTTTCGGCCGAAAACCTGTACGTTTGCACTTCCCCGCCACAGGGAAGCTGCTAGCCGGGAATTCTCTGCCTGGTTCTACCCGCTGCCCGGAACGCTACGCAGGGCAAAAGCGGTTCTCGTCCTCCGTGCTTGCTTTTTCTCAGAAAGAGCCGTGGTGTGCGATTTCGCCGGAAAACGCGTTTTCGGCCGAAAACCTGTACGTTTGCACTTCCCCGCCACAGGGAAGCTGCTAGCCGGGAATTCTCTGCCTGGTTCTACCCGCTGCCCGGAACGCTACGCAGGGCAAAAGCGGTTCTCGTCCTCCGTGCTTGCTTTTTCTCAGAAAGAGCCGTGGTGTGCGTTTGCGCCGGAAAACGCGTTTTCGGCCGAAAACGTGTACGTTTGCACTTCCCCGCCACAGGGAAGCTGCTAGCCGGGAATTCTCTGCCTGGTTCTACCCGCTGCCCGGAACGCTACGCAGGGCAAAAGCGGTTCTCGTCCTCCGTGCTTGCTTTTTCTCAGAAAGAGCCGTGGTGTGCGTTTGCGCCGGAAAACGCGTTTTCGGCCGAAAACGTGTACGTTTGCACTTCCCCGCCACAGGGAAGCTGCTAGCCGGGAATTCTCTGCCTGGTTCTACCCGCTGCCCGGAACGCTACGCAGGGCAAAAGCGGTTCTCGTCCTCCGTGCTTGCTTTTTCTCAGAAAGAGCCGTGGTGTGCGTTTGCGCCGGAAAACGCGTTTTCGGCCGAAAACCTGTACGTTTGCACTTCCCCGCCACAGGGAAGCTGCTAGCCGGGAATTCTCTGCCTGGTTCTACCCGCTGCCCGGAACGCTACGCAGGGCAAAAGCGGTTCTCGTCCTCCGTGCTTGCTTTTTCTCAGAAAGAGCCGTGGTGTGCGTTTGCGCCGGAAAACGCGTTTTCGGCCGAAAACCTGTACGTTTGCACTTCCCCGCCACAGGGAAGCTGCTAGCCGGGAATTCTCTGCCTGGTTCTACCCGCTGCCCGGAACGCTACGCAGGGCAAAAGCGGTTCTCGTCCTCCGTGCTTGCTTTTTCTCAGAAAGAGCCGTGGTGTGCGTTTGCGCCGGAAAACGCGTTTTCGGCCGAAAACCTGTACGTTTGCACTTCCCCGCCACAGGGAAGCTGCTAGCCGGGAATTCTCTGCCTGGTTCTACCCGCTGCCCGGAACGCTACGCAGGGCAAAAGCGGTTCTCGTCCTCCGTGCTTGCTTTTTCTCAGAAAGAGCCGTGGTGTGCGTTTTCGCCGGAAAACGCGTTTTCGGCCGAAAACCTGTACGTTTGCACTTCCCCGCCACAGGGAAGCTGCTAGCCGGGAATTCTCTGCCTGGTTCTACCCGCTGCCCGGAACGCTACGCAGGGCAAAAGCGGTTCTCGTCCTCCGTGCTTGCTTTTTCTCAGAAAGAGCCGTGGTGTGCGTTTTCGCCGGAAAACGCGTTTTCGGCCGAAAACCTGTACGTTTGCACTTCCCCGCCACAGGGAAGCTGCTAGCCGGGAATTCTCTGCCTGGTTCTACCCGCTGCCCGGAACGCTACGCAGGGCAAAAGCGGTTCTCGTCCTCCGTGCTTGCTTTTTCTCAGAAAGAGCCGTGGTGTGCGTTTTCGCCGGAAAACGCGTTTTCGGCCGAAAACCTGTACGTTTGCACTTCCCCGCCACAGGGAAGCTGCTAGCCGGGAATTCTCTGCCTGGTTCTACCCGCTGCCCGGAACGCTACGCAGGGCAAAAGCGGTTCTCGTCCTCCGTGCTTGCTTTTTCTCAGAAAGAGCCGTGGTGTGCGTTTTCGCCGGAAAACGCGTTTTCGGCCGAAAACGTGTACGTTTGCACTTCCCCGCCACAGGGAAGCTGCTAGCCGGGAATTCTCTGCCTGGTTCTACCCGCTGCCCGGAACGCTACGCAGGGCAAAAGCGGTTCTCGTCCTCCGTGCTTGCTTTTTCTCAGAAAGAGCCGTGGTGTGCGTTTTCGCCGGAAAACGCGTTTTCGGCCGAAAACGTGTACGTTTGCACTTCCCCGCCACAGGGAAGCTGCTAGCCGGGAATTCTCTGCCTGGTTCTACCCGCTGCCCGGAACGCTACGCAGGGCAAAAGCGGTTCTCGTCCTCCGTGCTTGCTTTTTCTCAGAAAGAGCCGTGGTGTGCGTTTTCGCCGGAAAACGCGTTTTCGGCCGAAAACGTGTACGTTTGCACTTCCCCGCCACAGGGAAGCTGCTAGCCGGGAATTCTCTGCCTGGTTCTACCCGCTGCCCGGAACGCTACGCAGGGCAAAAGCGGTTCTCGTCCTCCGTGCTTGCTTTTTCTCAGAAAGAGCCGTGGTGTGCGTTTGCGCCGGAAAACGCGTTTTCGGCCGAAAACGTGTACGTTTGCACTTCCCCGCCACAGGGAAGCTGCTAGCCGGGAATTCTCTGCCTGGTTCTACCCGCTGCCCGGAACGCTACGCAGGGCAAAAGCGGTTCTCGTCCTCTGTGCTTGCTTTTTCTCAGAAAGAGCCGTGGTGTGCGTTTGCGCCGGAAAACGCGTTTTCGGCCGAAAACCTGTACGTTTGCACTTCCCCGCCACAGGGAAGCTGCTAGCCGGGAATTCTCTGCCTGGTTCTACCCGCTGCCCGGAACGCTACGCAGGGCAAAAGCGGTTCTCGTCCTCCGTGCTTGCTTTTTCTCAGAAAGAGCCGTGGTGTGCGTTTGCGCCGGAAAACGCGTTTTCGGCCGAAAACCTGTACGTTTGCACTTCCCCGCCACAGGGAAGCTGCTAGCCGGGAATTCTCTGCCTGGTTCTACCCGCTGCCCGGAACGCTACGCAGGGCAAAAGCGGTTCTCGTCCTCCGTGCTTGCTTTTTCTCAGAAAGAGCCGTGGTGTGCGTTTTCGCCGGAAAACGCGTTTTCGGCCGAAAACCTGTACGTTTGCACTTCCCCGCCACAGGGAAGCTGCTAGCCGGGAATTCTCTGCCTGGTTCTACCCGCTGCCCGGAACGCTACGCAGGGCAAAAGCGGTTCTCGTCCTCCGTGCTTGCTTTTTCTCAGAAAGAGCCGTGGTGTGCGTTTGCGCCGGAAAACGCGTTTTCGGCCGAAAACGTGTACGTTTGCACTTCCCCGCCACAGGGAAGCTGCTAGCCGGGAATTCTCTGCCTGGTTCTACCCGCTGCCCGGAACGCTACGCAGGGCAAAAGCGGTTCTCGTCCTCCGTGCTTGCTTTTTCTCAGAAAGAGCCGTGGTGTGCGTTTTCGCCGGAAAACGCGTTTTCGGCCGAAAACGTGTACGTTTGCACTTCCCCGCCACAGGGAAGCTGCTAGCCGGGAATTCTCTGCCTGGTTCTACCCGCTGCCCGGAACGCTACGCAGGGCAAAAGCGGTTCTCGTCCTCCGTGCTTGCTTTTTCTCAGAAAGAGCCGTGGTGTGCGTTTTCGCCGGAAAACGCGTTTTCGGCCGAAAACGTGTACGTTTGCACTTCCCCGCCACAGGGAAGCTGCTAGCCGGGAATTCTCTGCCTGGTTCTACCCGCTGCCCGGAACGCTACGCAGGGCAAAAGCGGTTCTCGTCCTCCGTGCTTGCTTTTTCTCAGAAAGAGCCGTGGTGTGCGTTTTCGCCGGAAAACGCGTTTTCGGCCGAAAACGTGTACGTTTGCACTTCCCCGCCACAGGGAAGCTGCTAGCCGGGAATTCTCTGCCTGGTTCTACCCGCTGCCCGGAACGCTACGCAGGGCAAAAGCGGTTCTCGTCCTCCGTGCTTGCTTTTTCTCAGAAAGAGCCGTGGTGTGCGTTTTCGCCGGAAAACGCGTTTTCGGCCGAAAACGTGTACGTTTGCACTTCCCCGCCACAGGGAAGCTGCTAGCCGGGAATTCTCTGCCTGGTTCTACCCGCTGCCCGGAACGCTACGCAGGGCAAAAGCGGTTCTCGTCCTCCGTGCTTGCTTTTTCTCAGAAAGAGCCGTGGTGTGCGATTTCGCCGGAAAACGCGTTTTCGGCCGAAAACGTGTACGTTTGCACTTCCCCGCCACAGGGAAGCTGCTAGCCGGGAATTCTCTGCCTGGTTCTACCCGCTGCCCGGAACGCTACGCAGGGCAAAAGCGGTTCTCGTCCTCCGTGCTTGCTTTTTCTCAGAAAGAGCCGTGGTGTGCGTTTTCGCCGGAAAACGCGTTTTCGGCCGAAAACGTGTACGTTTGCACTTCCCCGCCACAGGGAAGCTGCTAGCCGGGAATTCTCTGCCTGGTTCTACCCGCTGCCCGGAACGCTACGCAGGGCAAAAGCGGTTCTCGTCCTCCGTGCTTGCTTTTTCTCAGAAAGAGCCGTGGTGTGCGTTTTCGCCGGAAAACGCGTTTTCGGCCGGAAACGTGTACGTTTGCACTTCCCCGCCACAGGGAAGCTGCTAGCCGGGAATTCTCTGCCTGGTTCTACCCGCTGCCCGGAACGCTACGCAGGGCAAAAGCGGTTCTCGTCCTCCGTGCTTGCTTTTTCTCAGAAAGAGCCGTGGTGTGCGTTTGCGCCGGAAAACGCGTTTTCGGCCGAAAACGTGTACGTTTGCACTTCCCCGCCACAGGGAAGCTGCTAGCCGGGAATTCTCTGCCTGGTTCTACCCGCTGCCCGGAACGCTACGCAGGGCAAAAGCGGTTCTCGTCCTCCGTGCTTGCTTTTTCTCAGAAAGAGCCGTGGTGTGCGATTTCGCCGGAAAACGCGTTTTCGGCCGAAAACGTGTACGTTTGCACTTCCCCGCCACAGGGAAGCTGCTAGCCGGGAATTCTCTGCCTGGTTCTACCCGCTGCCCGGAACGCTACGCAGGGCAAAAGCGGTTCTCGTCCTCCGTGCTTGCTTTTTCTCAGAAAGAGCCGTGGTGTGCGTTTTCGCCGGAAAACGCGTTTTCGGCCGAAAACGTGTACGTTTGCACTTCCCCGCCACAGGGAAGCTGCTAGCCGGGAATTCTCTGCCTGGTTCTACCCGCTGCCCGGAACGCTACGCAGGGCAAAAGCGGTTCTCGTCCTCCGTGCTTGCTTTTTCTCAGAAAGAGCCGTGGTGTGCGTTTTCGCCGGAAAACGCGTTTTCGGCCGAAAACGTGTACGTTTGCACTTCCCCGCCACAGGGAAGCTGCTAGCCGGGAATTCTCTGCCTGGTTCTACCCGCTGCCCGGAACGCTACGCAGGGCAAAAGCGGTTCTCGTCCTCCGTGCTTGCTTTTTCTCAGAAAGAGCCGTGGTGTGCGTTTGCGCCGGAAAACGCGTTTTCGGCCGAAAACGTGTACGTTTGCACTTCCCCGCCACAGGGAAGCTGCTAGCCGGGAATTCTCTGCCTGGTTCTACCCGCTGCCCGGAACGCTACGCAGGGCAAAAGCGGTTCTCGTCCTCCGTGCTTGCTTTTTCTCAGAAAGAGCCGTGGTGTGCGTTTTCGCCGGAAAACGCGTTTTCGGCCGAAAACCTGTACGTTTGCACTTCCCCGCCACAGGGAAGCTGCTAGCCGGGAATTCTCTGCCTGGTTCTACCCGCTGCCCGGAACGCTACGCAGGGCAAAAGCGGTTCTCGTCCTCCGTGCTTGCTTTTTCTCAGAAAGAGCCGTGGTGTGCGTTTTCGCCGGAAAACGCGTTTTCGGCCGAAAACGTGTACGTTTGCACTTCCCCGCCACAGGGAAGCTGCTAGCCGGGAATTCTCTGCCTGGTTCTACCCGCTGCCCGGAACGCTACGCAGGGCAAAAGCGGTTCTCGTCCTCCGTGCTTGCTTTTTCTCAGAAAGAGCCGTGGTGTGCGTTTTCGCCGGAAAACGCGTTTTCGGCCGAAAACGTGTACGTTTGCACTTCCCCGCCACAGGGAAGCTGCTAGCCGGGAATTCTCTGCCTGGTTCTACCCGCTGCCCGGAACGCTACGCAGGGCAAAAGCGGTTCTCGTCCTCCGTGCTTGCTTTTTCTCAGAAAGAGCCGTGGTGTGCGTTTTCGCCGGAAAACGCGTTTTCGGCCGAAAACGTGTACGTTTGCACTTCCCCGCCACAGGGAAGCTGCTAGCCGGGAATTCTCTGCCTGGTTCTACCCGCTGCCCGGAACGCTACGCAGGGCAAAAGCGGTTCTCGTCCTCCGTGCTTGCTTTTTCTCAGAAAGAGCCGTGGTGTGCGTTTTCGCCGGAAAACGCGTTTTCGGCCGAAAACGTGTACGTTTGCACTTCCCCGCCACAGGGAAGCTGCTAGCCGGGAATTCTCTGCCTGGTTCTACCCGCTGCCCGGAACGCTACGCAGGGCAAAAGCGGTTCTCGTCCTCCGTGCTTGCTTTTTCTCAGAAAGAGCCGTGGTGTGCGTTTTCGCCGGAAAACGCGTTTTCGGCCGAAAACGTGTACGTTTGCACTTCCCCGCCACAGGGAAGCTGCTAGCCGGGAATTCTCTGCCTGGTTCTACCCGCTGCCCGGAACGCTACGCAGGGCAAAAGCGGTTCTCGTCCTCCGTGCTTGCTTTTTCTCAGAAAGAGCCGTGGTGTGCGTTTTCGCCGGAAAACGCGTTTTCGGCCGAAAACGTGTACGTTTGCACTTCCCCGCCACAGGGAAGCTGCTAGCCGGGAATTCTCTGCCTGCTTCTACCCGCTGCCCGGAACGCTACGCAGGGCAAAAGCGGTTCTCGTCCTCCGTGCTTGCTTTTTCTCAGAAAGAGCCGTGGTGTGCGTTTTCGCCGGAAAACGCGTTTTCGGCCGAAAACGTGTACGTTTGCACTTCCCCGCCACAGGGAAGCTGCTAGCCGGGAATTCTCTGCCTGGTTCTACCCGCTGCCCGGAACGCTACGCAGGGCAAAAGCGGTTCTCGTCCTCCGTGCTTGCTTTTTCTCAGAAAGAGCCGTGGTGTGCGTTTTCGCCAGAAAACGTGTTTTCGGCCGAAAACGTGTACGTTTGCACTTCCCCGCCACAGGGAAGCTGCTAGCCGGGAATTCTCTGCCTGGTTCTACCCGCTGCCCGGAACGCTACGCAGGGCAAAAGCGGTTCTCGTCCTCCGTGCTTGCTTTTTCTCAGAAAGAGCCGTGGTGTGCGTTTTCGCCGGAAAACGCGTTTTCGGCCGAAAACCTGTACGTTTGCACTTCCCCGCCACAGGGAAGCTGCTAGCCGGGAATTCTCTGCCTGGTTCTACCCGCTGCCCGGAACGCTACGCAGGGCAAAAGCGGTTCTCGTCCTCCGTGCTTGCTTTTTCTCAGAAAGAGCCGTGGTGTGCGTTTTCGCCGGAAAACGCGTTTTCGGCCGAAAACCTGTACGTTTGCACTTCCCCGCCACAGGGAAGCTGCTAGCCGGGAATTCTCTGCCTGGTTCTACCCGCTGCCCGGAACGCTACGCAGGGCAAAAGCGGTTCTCGTCCTCCGTGCTTGCTTTTTCTCAGAAAGAGCCGTGGTGTGCGTTTTCGCCGGAAAACGCGTTTTCGGCCGAAAACGTGTACGTTTGCACTTCCCCGCCACAGGGAAGCTGCTAGCCGGGAATTCTCTGCCTGGTTCTACCCGCTGCCCGGAACGCTACGCAGGGCAAAAGCGGTTCTCGTCCTCCGTGCTTGCTTTTTCTCAGAAAGAGCCGTGGTGTGCGTTTTCGCCGGAAAACGCGTTTTCGGCCGAAAACGTGTACGTTTGCACTTCCCCGCCACAGGGAAGCTGCTAGCCGGGAATTCTCTGCCTGGTTCTACCCGCTGCCCGGAACGCTACGCAGGGCAAAAGCGGTTCTCGTCCTCCGTGCTTGCTTTTTCTCAGAAAGAGCCGTGGTGTGCGTTTTCGCCGGAAAACGCGTTTTCGGCCGAAAACGTGTACGTTTGCACTTCCCCGCCACAGGGAAGCTGCTAGCCGGGAATTCTCTGCCTGGTTCTACCCGCTGCCCGGAACGCTACGCAGGGCAAAAGCGGTTCTCGTCCTCCGTGCTTGCTTTTTCTCAGAAAGAGCCGTGGTGTGCGTTTTCGCCGGAAAACGCGTTTTCGGCCGAAAACGTGTACGTTTGCACTTCCCCGCCACAGGGAAGCTGCTAGCCGGGAATTCTCTGCCTGGTTCTACCCGCTGCCCGGAACGCTACGCAGGGCAAAAGCGGTTCTCGTCCTCCGTGCTTGCTTTTTCTCAGAAAGAGCCGTGGTGTGCGTTTTCGCCGGAAAACGCGTTTTCGGCCGAAAACGTGTACGTTTGCACTTCCCCGCCACAGGGAAGCTGCTAGCCGGGAATTCTCTGCCTGGTTCTACCCGCTGCCCGGAACGCTACGCAGGGCAAAAGCGGTTCTCGTCCTCCGTGCTTGCTTTTTCTCAGAAAGAGCCGTGGTGTGCGTTTTCGCCGGAAAACGCGTTTTCGGCCGAAAACGTGTACGTTTGCACTTCCCCGCCACAGGGAAGCTGCTAGCCGGGAATTCTCTGCCTGGTTCTACCCGCTGCCCGGAACGCTACGCAGGGCAAAAGCGGTTCTCGTCCTCCGTGCTTGCTTTTTCTCAGAAAGAGCCGTGGTGTGCGTTTTCGCCGGAAAACGCGTTTTCGGCCGAAAACGTGTACGTTTGCACTTCCCCGCCACAGGGAAGCTGCTAGCCGGGAATTCTCTGCCTGGTTCTACCCGCTGCCCGGAACGCTACGCAGGGCAAAAGCGGTTCTCGTCCTCCGTGCTTGCTTTTTCTCAGAAAGAGCCGTGGTGTGCGTTTTCGCCGGAAAACGCGTTTTCGGCCGAAAACGTGTACGTTTGCACTTCCCCGCCACAGGGAAGCTGCTAGCCGGGAATTCTCTGCCTGGTTCTACCCGCTGCCCGGAACGCTACGCAGGGCAAAAGCGGTTCTCGTCCTCCGTGCTTGCTTTTTCTCAGAAAGAGCCGTGGTGTGCGTTTGCGCCGGAAAACGCGTTTTCGGCCGAAAACGTGTACGTTTGCACTTCCCCGCCACAGGGAAGCTGCTAGCCGGGAATTCTCTGCCTGGTTCTACCCGCTGCCCGGAACGCTACGCAGGGCAAAAGCGGTTCTCGTCCTCCGTGCTTGCTTTTTCTCAGAAAGAGCCGTGGTGTGCGTTTTCGCCGGAAAACGCGTTTTCGGCCGAAAACGTGTACGTTTGCACTTCCCCGCCACAGGGAAGCTGCTAGCCGGGAATTCTCTGCCTGGTTCTACCCGCTGCCCGGAACGCTACGCAGGGCAAAAGCGGTTCTCGTCCTCCGTGCTTGCTTTTTCTCAGAAAGAGCCGTGGTGTGCGTTTTCGCCGGAAAACGCGTTTTCGGCCGAAAACGTGTACGTTTGCACTTCCCCGCCACAGGGAAGCTGCTAGCCGGGAATTCTCTGCCTGGTTCTACCCGCTGCCCGGAACGCTACGCAGGGCAAAAGCGGTTCTCGTCCTCCGTGCTTGCTTTTTCTCAGAAAGAGCCGTGGTGTGCGTTTTCGCCGGAAAACGCGTTTTCGGCCGAAAACGTGTACGTTTGCACTTCCCCGCCACAGGGAAGCTGCTAGCCGGGAATTCTCTGCCTGGTTCTACCCGCTGCCCGGAACGCTACGCAGGGCAAAAGCGGTTCTCGTCCTCCGTGCTTGCTTTTTCTCAGAAAGAGCCGTGGTGTGCGTTTTCGCCGGAAAACGCGTTTTCGGCCGAAAACGTGTACGTTTGCACTTCCCCGCCACAGGGAAGCTGCTAGCCGGGAATTCTCTGCCTGGTTCTACCCGCTGCCCGGAACGCTACGCAGGGCAAAAGCGGTTCTCGTCCTCCGTGCTTGCTTTTTCTCAGAAAGAGCCGTGGTGTGCGTTTTCGCCGG